>NW_006922355.1:218539-219791 GCF_000298275.1 Orycteropus afer afer
GGTGTGCATGTATCAGTTCTTGTCATGGCTCTCACTTCTTTAGGGTATATACCTAGTAATGGAATGGCTGGGTCAAATGGTATTTCTAATTTCAACTTTTGAAGGAATCACCATACTGCTTTCCACAGCGGTTGTTCCATTTTACAGTCTCACTAGCAGTGTATGAGAGTGCCAATCTCTCCACAACCTCGCCAGCATTTGTTATTTTCTGTCTTGTTGAACTTTGCTACTAATGCTGGGGCAAGATAGTATCTCATTGTTGTTTTGATTTGCATCTCTCTAATAGCTAATGGTCGTGAACATTTCATCATATGTTTGTTGGCCGCTTGAATATCCTCCTTGGTGAAGTGTTTATTCATGTCTTCTGCCCATTTTTTAATTGAATTGTTTGTCTTTTTGTTATTGAGGTGTTGGAGTTTTCTATAAATTCTAGAGATAAGTCTCTTGTCAAATATGTTATTACCAAACATTTTTTCCCAATCTGTAGGTTCTCTTTTGACTCTTTTGGAGAAGTCTTTGGAAGCACATAAAAATTTAATTTTTGAAAGGTCATAATCATCTTGTTTCTCTTCTGCTGTTTGTGCTTTTTGAGTTATGCTTGATAGTCTATTTATGCCATATATTAGGGCTCTTAAATTTGCCCCTAGATTTTCCTTGAGGCTGTATAGTTTTAAGTTTCACATTTAAGTCTTTGATCCATCTGGAGTTCGTTTTTGTTTATGGTGTGAGTTACAAATCTTGTTTCATTTTTCTGCAAATGGATCTCCAGTTTTGACAGTACCATTTATTAAACAAACATTCTTCTCCCCATTTAATGGATTTTGGGCCTTTGTTGAAGATCAGATAGGTCGATGGATCTATTTCTGGGTTCTCAATTCTAATCCATTGGTAACTGTCATTAAACCAATAACAGGCAGTTTTGACTATTGTGGCTGTATAGTAGATTTTGAGATCTGGCAATGTGAGACCTCCTACTTTGTTTTTCTTCTTCAATAGTGCTTTGCTTATCCGAGGTCCCTTTCCTTTCCATATAAAGTTAGTGATTTGTTTTTCCATATCCCTAAAGAATGTTGATGGGATCTGGATTGGGATTGTATTGAATGAATAGATTGCTTTGGGTTATTGTTATTGTTGTTGTTAAGTCCCGTCGAGTCGTTTCCGACTCATAGTGACCCCATGCACAGCAGAACAAAACACTGCCTGATCCCGTGCCAGCCCCACAATCCCTGCTATACTTGAGCCCATCATCACA
>NW_006922355.1:225111-232591 GCF_000298275.1 Orycteropus afer afer
TTTTTTTTTTTTTTTTTTGCTAATTCTTCGGTCCTACCACCACTCGGGAATCTCCAAGCTATCTGTGCCATCAGGATCACTCAGGATCACTGTCAGACCTTAGCTCTGTATGTCTCCTTTTTTGGTATTTTCATGCAAATTTTTCTTCTAGTTGGGGTTTAGTCCACTTCTATATCCTTTCCTTCAAGGCTCAGGGATTCAGGATTATCTTCTGTATCTGTGTTAATTGGTTTCCCTTTTCTTTGTTGAAGAGGGTCTGTGCAGTCTTTCTGCCTAAGCCGCTATCTTGCCAGTCTGGTTGCAATTCTTCCAGCACAGATTTGTTAGTTTTTTGTTAATCCATGTTACTTTCAGTATTCTTTACCAACACCACAACTCAAAAGCATTAACTCTTCTTTGGTCTTCCTTATTCATTCTCCAGCTCTCACATGCATATGACATTTGGAAGTACCATGGCTTGGGTTTGGTGCACTTTAGTCTTCAAAGAGACATCTTTGCTCTTCAGCACTTGAAAGAGGTCATTTGCAGCAGATTTTTCCAATGCAATGAGTCACTTGATGTTTTGACCACTACTTCCATTGGTGTTTATGGAACCAAGTAATATGAAATCTTTGACAACTACAATCTTTTCTCCATTTATTGTGATGTTGTTTATTGGCACAGTTGTGAGGATTTTTGTTTTCTTTATGCTGAGATATAATCCATACTGCAGACTGTAGTTTTTAATCTTCATTAGTAAGTGCTTCAAGTCATCCTCATGAGTCTTCCTGCAATCTTGATGCCATGCTCTTCTTTATATGCTCAGATTATTTGCTCAGTATACAGATTGAATTAGCAGAGTATAAATATATGACCCTGACACACTCCCTTCCTGATTTTAAACCATGCAATATCCCCTTGTTCTGTTTGAACAGCACACTCCTGGTCTATGTACAGGTTCCTCATGAGCACAATTAAGTGTTCTGGAATTCAAATTCTCCTCAGGCTCATCCATAATTTGTTATGATCCACACAATCGAATACTTTTGCAGAGTCAATAAAAAAATAAGTAAACAGCTTTCTGTTGCTTTGAGCCAAAATCCATCTGACATCAGCAATGATATCTCTTATTCCACATCCTCTTCTGAATCTAGCTTGCATTTCTGGAAGTTCTCTGCCAATATATTGCTGCAATCATTTTTGAATTTTTTTTTTCAGCAAGATTTTACTTGAAGGTGATATTGATATCATTTTTTGATTGCCACATTCTGTGGGATCACCTTTCTATGGAATGGGTACGAATATGGATCTCTCCCAGTCAGTTGGCCAGGTAGCTTTCCAATTTCTTGGCATAAACGAGTAAGTGCCTCTAGCACAGCATCCATTTGTTGAACCATCTCAATGGGTAGTCTATCAACTCCTGGAGCCTTGTTCTTCACCAATTCCTTTAGGGCAGCTTCAACTTCTTCCTTCAATACCATTGGTTCTTGATCATTCGCCACATCCTGAAACGGATGAAGATGAACCAAGTTTTTTTTTTTTTTGTACAGTGACTATGTATTCCTTCCATCTTCTTTTGATGTTTCCTGCATCATTTAATATTTTGCCCATAGAATATTTCAATATTGCAACTCGAGGCTTTAATTTTTCCCTCAGTGCTTTCAGCTTGAGAAATGCTGAGTGTGTTCTTCCCTTTTGGTTTCTAACTCCAGGTCTTTGTACATTTCATTGTATTAATTGGCTTTGTCTTCTCAAACTGTTCTTTGCAATCTCTTGTTCAGATCTTTTATCTTGTTTATTCTTCCATTTGTTTTAGCTGTCCTCCATTCAAGGACAAGTTACAGAGTATCTTCTGACATCCATTTTGGTCTTTTCTTTCTTCCTTCCTTTTTTTTTTTTTTTTTTCATGACCTCTTGCTTTCTTCATGGATGGTGTTCTTGATATCATTCCACAGTTCCTCTGGTTTTTGGTCATTGGTGTTTAATGGATCAAATCTATTATTTAGATGATCTCTAAATTCAGGAGGGATATATTCAAGGTCATATTTTGGCTTTTGTGGACTTGTTTGAATTTTCTTCAACTTCAAGTTGAACTTGCATATGAGCAGTTGATGATCTGTTCCACAGTCAGCTCCTGGCCTTGTTTTTGCTGAAGATATTGGGCTTCTCCATTGCCTCTTGCCACATATGTAGTCAATCTGATTCCTGTGTACTCCATCTGACAAAGTCCACATGTATAGCCACCATTTGTGTTGTTGAGAAAAGATATTTGCAATGAATAAGTCAATGGTCTTGCAAAATTCTATCATGTGATCTCCAGCAATTCTTCTATCACCAAGGGCAAATTTTCCAACTACTAGTGATTCTTCTTTGTTTCTGATTCCTGTATTCCAATCACCAGTGATAATCAGCACATCTTGATTGCATGTTTGTTCAATTTCAGACTGTAGAAGTTGATAAAAATCTTCAATTTCTTCATCCTTGTCTTTGGAAATTAGTGAAATTAGTGCATAAATTTGAATAATAGTAGTATTAACTGGTCTTCTTTGTAGGTGTATGGATATTATCCTATCACTGACAGCATTGTACTTCAGGATAGATCTTGAAACATTTTTTGTGGTGGTGAATGCCACACATTATTCCTCTTCAACTTGTCATTCCCAACATAGTACGTCATATGGTTGTCTGATTCAAAATGGCAAAAACTGTCCATTTTAGCTCACTAATATCTAGGATATCAATCTTTATGTATTCCATTTCATTTTTGATAACTTCCAATTTTCCTAGATTCATACTTCATACATTCCATGTTCTGATTATTAATGGATGTTTGCAGCTGTTTCTTCTCATTTTGGGTCATGCCAGATCAACAAGTAGAGGTCCCAAAAGCTTCCCTCCATCCACATCATTAAGGTCTGTTCTACTCTAAAGAGGCAGCTCTTCCCCAGTCATATTTTGAGTGACTTTTGACCTGAGAGCCTCATCTTCTGGCACTATATTGGACAATATTTCAGGGCTATTCATAAAGTTTTCCACTAATATCAGACAGTGTTTTCATTGGCCAATATTTTAGAAGTGGATGGCCCCTTCCTCCTTCTCAGTCTGTCTTAATCTGGAAGTACAGCTGAAACCTGTCCACCATGGTTGACCTTGCTGGTATTTGAAATACCAGTGACATAACCTCCAGCCTCACAGCAACACACAAGCCACCACAGTATTACAAACTGACAGACATGTGGTGCTTCAAGCAATATACAGGCCTATGTAGTGAACAGGGATTTCTGGTGGTGCAGTGCATAAGGTATTTGACTGCTAACCAGGAGATCAGCAGTTCAAATCCACCAACTGCTCCATGGAAGGAAGATGGGACAATCTATTACCATAAAGATTTAGTGTCTTGGAAATCCAATTGGGGTTGCTATGAGACAGAATCGACTTGATGGCAGTGAGTGGATTTATATAGTGAACAACTGCAGTGCAGGGATGTAGTTAATATGGATTTTCTACCTACAAAAACAAAACCAAACTCACTGCCATTGAGTAGGATCTGACTCTTGGCGACCTTTCCTTGGGTTTGTGAGGCAGTATCACTATGGAAGTAGATTGCCCGATCTTCCTTCCAAGGAGTGGCTGGTGGGTTTGAACTGCCAGACTTCTGGTTAACAATCAGATGCCTTAGGCACTATGCCACCAGAGTTCCTGGTTCCACCTATAGTCCTCCACTTTGTTATTTATTGTAAATTCTAGCTTCTCTATTTATGGTTATGGTCTCATTTTGAAGTGAGTTGCCCATTATGTTAATGAGGCAAGTTTAGGATAGGATTTATCTTGATTCTTACTTTAGTGGAGGGTGTGATTGAAGTCACCATCCTTCATTCATGAACACTGTGGCAAAGTTCATTCTCTTGCTCTGGATCCTGCATCTGGTTCATCATCATCTCATCCCAGCTTATTGGTGCTTGAAGCAGCAGCCAGTCATCTGACCTGCTGATTTGGATCTATTGGCCCCCACAAGCAAATAAATAAGGAGAATCTTCCAGCCTGATACCTGACCCATTGATTTGGGACTTATCAGTGTCCACAACCATGTAAGCAATTCCCATGGCAGTTTGTGAGTGCTGTGAGATGTTAAAGCAAAATACAGAACCCTAAGACAGAAGGGAGATTACTGGGGGGAGAAGGAGTACTTGATTTTAGAGATGATGAAGTGGTACAGCAATTTGGAAAAGTTGGACTTTAGGGACTTCTTTAATCTCCACTTCATATAAGGACTAGCTTGTGGTGATCCTTCTAAAAGAAATTACTCAATTAGTTGGTGTCAGAATGGTGAGGTTCACTGCAACAGCCCGGACTCACTGGAATACATGGTTTTGGAAACAAGAGGATAAACAAGAGAATGATAAATATCCAGTTTCTGGATAAGATAAAAAACACCCATGAATTGAAGCCACCATTATGTTGCAATTAGTTACCCAAGGCAAAAGTTACTCATGGGATTTGGGAGTGGTTGCTCTATCTCCTGATGAATTGTCTGGTTGGATGCATATGGAAATCAAAGTGATAAGGAAACGGTGAGGCATACAATTTCTTGTTTGCTGTTATTAGTAATAGCTGCATTGGCAGGGAACAGAATGCAGGGAAAATTGTAGCACTGAATGAAGCCCAGATCCAGCCTAGTCAGAAGTATGACCGCTAGTCTCAGGACCTACATGGAAAGGAAAAATTGTGTTGGAATAACAAGAAGTACCCCTATGTGTAGTTAAGTTTGTGTGTCAACTTGGCTGGGCATGGTTGAGTGGCTGGGCAGCTGGATGTAGTTATTCTCCATGTTGAGGTTGGTAATAACTCCATGGTGGAATCTATTGGAGGAGCTGAGTAGCTGCCACGTCTGGCAAAACCACACAGGTCATGAAATGAAGCTACACAAAAGGATTAATGTTTTTTTTTTTTTTTTCCAAAGGAATGTGGGCCAGGCAGATGCCCTGCATATTCTGTGAGAGCGACCCCTGATGCCTTTGTTCCACTTTATTTATATGTTTATACATTATTACGTCATCAGTCTTGGAATCCATACAATCACCTTATTCTCTACAAAGTTAAAGTTTTACTCTTCTACATGCTCAAGGACAACAGATGGTCATTGAAACAATCACAAAAGCCTCCTCAGGAATAAGGAGTGTAAAATGATAAATGTTTACTAGACCACAGTGAAACATCCCAATAAGATAAAAACATGAACTACAAGAATAACATCTACTTTTGATACTTAATGTTTTGCAAAGTAAGCATTTAACCATAAGAGAGGCCTTGCCTTCTCTTGTTGCTGTTGGAGAGGCCTTGCCTTCTCCTGTCACAGTTGGACATGTGCCTTGCACTCATGTCCTTTCTCTCTTGGTGTCCAACAAGTAGCTGCTTTAGGGATGTGGTCTGCTTCCAGTATATAAGAAGCAATTTTGAGGAAGGTCTCCAGCTTATGGAATGCTTAAACCCTGCATGAAGCCAAGTTGTTCAGTAGCCTGCCATGCTCTGCTGATCTTGGGACTTTCAGCAGACTTTAATCAATGGCCTGCTGTGTGGTTTGGTAAAATTAAGACTGTGCCTTTTCACTTGTTGACCTTGGGTTTGTCAGCCTCAGCAGCCAGCAGCTGCCTGAGTGAAGAGATGCCTATAGTTTCAGTGGGCCAGGAGGGAGAGGTAGAGCTGAAGGCTGAGATTGAGAGGCTTTCACTCAGCCCCTAGAGCCTAGCACTTTGAACTCAGATTTCTAGCCTCCCAAACTGTAAGAGAATAAACTCCTGTTTGTTAAAACTTTCCTATTTGTGGTATATTCCTGTAAAGAGCAGCACTAGGTAACCAAAACACCCTACAACCACTGGTCACCAAGAAGGTAGTCTGGGAGGGGAAAAGGGCAAATGAAGAAACTGTTGAAGCCAGTGAGTCTAGTGCAAAGATGTTGCTTTAATTTGTAGATTGGTATTGTCAGCTTCCTGAGGAACATTTACAAAAATGGATTATGAGAGCAACTAATTTGGGGGCATTTTCTTTAGTTTCTAATGCTGCTGGATGGAAGAGTATGTTTGGGTTAATGCAAGATCCACAATTCATAAGGAATGGTAATGAATACAAGACCCAGTTACACAGCAGATTATCCCAGAGGGGACAGACAGCCTGGTGGACTGGTTATAATTTGCAGTGAGGTTTGTTTACCCTGAGAAGGGAAACTGTCTCTCTTCTCTAAATAGCCCACAGAACATTCCAGAGGAAGTGGCTATTGTGCTGCTTATGCAAGCCATCCTGGAGTGGCTTTATGGTGATCAGGATATTCACCCAATGAGTATTTCCATTACACAGGTAATAGCAGATATGGTAACCATAGGACCCTTTCTACACAAGCACTCCATGTAATCTTGCTAATGCAAAACAAAGCAACAACCCAAGAACCTGTGTTGGATCTGTTGGCAGAGCTTCCCTGCATTGGTCTTATAGATGCAAGAAATATAAGGGTGACTCATAGAAAAATGAGAAGAGGAGATGGGGAAAGAACTAGCTTCAGAAGGCAGGAGATGATGGTTGCTAAGAAATGGGATGGATATAGTTAACGTCAGCGGAATTGCTTCAAAAGTGCTAATGCAGCACTATGGGAGGTTGAGTGGACCAATGGAAATTCCATCTGGTCACCCAACATTAAAGAGGCCTAAACAAGTCCATTCTATTAACTCCAATTGAGAGGAATTTGATGATGGGAAGATCCACCTTAGACCATTTGAAGAAGAGGCTCAACAACTTGATGATGATAAGGGGGCAGGGTCTTCTGGGCCAGCAAGAGACCAGAGGCCACATGCACATGTGTGCATAAAATGGCCTAGAGGCGAGGAAGAGACAATCTTGGGGCTCTTGGACATAAGAGCCCAATGTATAGTCATCCCAAAACCTGTTGATGAAATCTTGAAGGGGCCTAAGGTTAGACTGGGGGGATATGGAGATGCAACAGTTGATGGGACTAAGGTGAAAATTTAGATGAGAATTGAGAGATTTATACAATCTTGTATGAAGTAGTTGCATCTCTTTTATCTGAACATATTATTGGTATGGATATTGTGTCTAATTGGTGAACACTTCCTCTACCTGATATTGTAAAACTGAAGGCATGCAAGTCTGCCATAGAGCAATATTGATTGGACATGCTGAATGGGAATCATTAGAATTGTCCAAATCCATTCAGTTATTAATTTGGAAAAGTATAGGATACCTAGTTGACAAAAAGAGATTACTGCTTTGACTAAAGACATGCTAATTGCTGGAGTATTGGTGCCAGAAAATTCTCTGTATAACAACCTTGTAATGCCCATGAAAAAGGCAGATGGTTCATAGAGGGTGACAGTAGACTATTGAGACCTAAATATACTAGTGCCACTGGTGGCTTCAGCTCTGGTAGCATAGTGGCTAAGACACTTGCCTGCTAACCAGACGGCTGGCGGTTCAAACCCACCAGCCACTCCTC
>NW_006922355.1:232691-235777 GCF_000298275.1 Orycteropus afer afer
GTAGTGATACTGCCTCGGAAACCCAAGGAGGGGTCACTATGAGTCGGGGCCGACTCGACGGCACTTAACAACAACAACAACAACAACAACTGTATTATGAGTACCAGGAGACTGGCACTCAGTGATTAATCTTGTAAACACTTTGTTCTTAATCTTAGTCTTGAAAAAGAGCCAACCTCAGTGTACTTTCATATGGGAAGGATCTCAATGCACTTTCAATGTTATGCCACAGAGTCATTTGGATTCACTGGATTACTGTTATGGTTTGGTTGGAAGAGAGTTGGACTTGTTAACACAAAGAGTAGCTAGGGCAGATGTAAAAATTGGTGGCCCACATGACTAACAGAGGCTGTTTAACAAACAGAAAAAATTCAGAACCCTGGCCAAATGGTGAAGTTATTGGGAATACCTTCGGCAGGAGCCACCCATGACATTCCACATGTCACTATCAACACTCAAGACTAAGCAGGAGTCCCAGGATTTGATTGGTTTATTATTTGGAGTTTGGATATCACATATTCCACATCTAGGGATATTGCTGCCTCCCATCAGAATACCACTCAAAGAAAACTGCATTCAAATGGGGCAGGAAGAGGGGAGGCTGAGAAACAGCAGGCTGCCTGAATTACAAAAGCTATCTCACTCTCCTTGCCTTTAGGCCTTTATGATCCCTGTTCAGACATGATTTTTAAGGTGTCTGCCACAGGTCCTTACTTATGCTGGCTGGAGCTTATGGCAGAAACCTGAGAATTCCACCTTACAGAAATCACTGGGATTCTATATTAGAAAATTTCCAGATGTTGCAGCATGATGTATGGTGCTTGAAAGGCAATTACTCACCAGCTATTGGGCATTGATTGAGACTGCCTAAATGACAGAAGGACATAAAGCCATCATGAGACCTGAAATACCTTAGTGTCTTGGATGATGTTAGAGAAATACTCTAATAAGAAATAATATAATAAAATTAAAATGGTTTATACAAGAACAAATACTGGAGGAAAGCAGGGAGGCACCCACCATATCCATGAGCAGATAGCATCTTTTCCCATAAGTCTTACCTTGGAACAATCTGAGAAGCTGCCAGAGCCTATTGCCACATGGACAATGTCCTATGAACAACTTCATGCTGATCAGCAGAAGGCTGCTTGGTTCAGAGATGGTATTTTCAGGGTACATGGGCATCAGTTGATGTGTAAATCTGCTGTATTAAGACCAGCAGATGGAAAGACCCTGATTAAGGAAGGTAAGACTATGTCAGCTCAATAGGCTGTCTTCCTAGTTGTAATGAAAGAAATGGGCAATGGTGAGAGCCCATATGTTTGTATTTTTACTGGTTCATGGGCAGTGGCCAGTGGCCTAGGCATATGGTCAGGGAAGTGGGTGATGGAAAATTGGACTGTTAAAGGGGCAAGTGTATGAGACATGGACTCTGAGAATTTAGAGGGCACATTAGAGTAGGCCATGATGATGCCCATCAGAAGAACCCCTTCTTAGATCAAAAGGAAATTGGCATCAGTATGCTCCCTTTAGGTGACCAATTTGGTCCCTGAAACAAGTGGACATGAGGATGCTGTAGGAATGCAGAGATGGGCTGAATCTAGACACATCCTTTTTACCTTCACTGAGGCATAAAATATCAGTAAGGACTGCCTCATCTGTCAGCAAGAAAGACAGGCTTCAGATGGCTGTGGGGCAGATATCTTTGGGAAGAAGGCCCAGCCCATAGCTAACAAGCTGATTACATTGGACCAATGATGACAGTGGCACCAGGTGGCTACAAATGAATAGATACATATAGACTGGACTTTGCATATTCCATGACAGAAGCAAATACCAGAAATCCAGTTAAAGAATTGGAACAGAAGACACTGTACCAATGTGGACTACCAAATTACATTTCCTCAGACAAAGCAACACACTTTAAAGCCCAAAAGGTGCAGCAATGGGCCAAGAAACATCATATTAAATGCACATACTATGTCACATACCATCTTCAGAGTAACAGTTGATAGAGAATTGGGGTGAGCAATTGAAACATTATGTAAAATGGGCAGAGTTGGGAATAGTGTTGTTACGTTGTTGGGATTGCAATCAATGCCATGAATCAATATGATATATTATCAATATCAATATATGAGTTTATAAAAAGGACTTGGGATGACTTCTGACCTCCTCTAACTTCATGAGGGAGAAGGAGGATGCAGAACATCATCAACAGTCCAAGGCTGATTACTATGAGGCAGAGATCAGATATGCTGCTACCCTTCAATGTTTTTACCTATTCTGACACAAGTTGTCACTTCCACAGCACTCACTGTCTCTATTCTGGGTTCAATAATTTGTTGCAATAGCCACACAGAAATCACAGACAACAGTCAAAAGTATAGGGTTTCTTAGGAACGTAACAAATTACGATTCAGGATTAGAAATGATTCAGGATTCAGTTCTTCAATCAGGATAGCTTCTCAGCCATGCTACAGGTATGCTTCTCTCTGGTTTTAGTCTCTGCCCTGCTTGGACAAGTGTTACAAAATTCTTTTAGCTCTGCCAATAGGTACCCTTAGAGGCACTCCATTCCACCTTTGCCAATAGGGGCCCAGACAGGCACTGCACTCCACCTTCAAGCTTCCTGCCTGAAGGCACTCAGCTTTCTCACTCTGTGGGCTGGAAAGCCCATGATTCTGTCTTATGCTGATCTCTTGTTTCTGTTTGTTCTACTGTCTCTGCTGCCACCATCTCTCATCTGTTTCTCTGCCATGTCAGCAAAGTGTTATAGCTCACTCTGTCTCTCTCTGTTTCCTGGGTCAAGGAAGTCTAGTGCTGGGATCTTGGTCCTGAGGATGTGCTCCATTTCTGGTTCTTTCTTAATGATAGTGAGATCCTCCCTCTCTACTTCTGGGAGGTTTATTTTAAGCCTGTTGTTGTTGTTGTTGTTATGTGCCGTCGAGTCAAACCCAACTCATAGCGACCCCTCCTTGGGTTTCCGAGGCAGTATTACTACGGAAGTAGGATTGCCCAACCTTCCTTCCGAGGAGTGGCTGGTGGGTTTGAACCGCCAGCCGTCTGGTTAGCAGGCAAGTGTC
>NW_006922355.1:235877-237481 GCF_000298275.1 Orycteropus afer afer
CCTTCCTTCCGAGGAGTGGCTGGTGGGTTTGAACCGCCAGCCGTCTGGTTAGCAGGCAAGTGTCTTAGCCACTATGCTACCAGAGCTCCTATTTGACCAACCTCTGCATTAAGATCCATATAACTTATTACCATTGTCCCACCCCCTCAAGGGTTCTATGCACCTTTTTTACATTAATAGAAGCCATCCAGTCCCCTTAGTGGGTTACAAGCACCTCACAGTTGCATACTCCTAACCTGTCCATCTGGGTAGTCACAGAGACCATGGCTAGTAGAGCCATATTAAGAAATTCATGACACCACAGGGTTGTTGAATGGAAAACCAATTTGTTCTGTAAACTTTCAGCCAAATCACAATAAAAAATTAAGAAAGAAAAATGAGTTATAACTTAAAAAAGTGACAGGGGCTGAAATGGAAGTATGTACAGGTATAGAAGATCCACTCACCTAAGAGTGGGGCAGAGGGACAAAGAAATGCTCCCCTGTGGAGATGGTCTTTTAATGGGGTCTTGAGGTAATATTTGTGAAGCCAATGAGTGTGTGATTATCTTTGGGGGTAAGGGATGGGAAAAGCATAAGCAATAGGAACAATACCAGAAGTAGGTTCAAAAGCACAGGTAAAAAACGCTAGAAATAGCCCAGAGTCTTCAACAGTAGGAAAAATAAGGTGATTGTGGTATATTCATGCAATGAACATACCACAATCAGGTTATGCTAAAATGGCATGACAGTGATATCTCACAGCCTCTAATTTCACAAAGGGGGAGGAGAATCAAGATCAAAACTCAAGGCTTATTCCTATGAGGTGGAGACAGGCCTCCTGTCTTCAACCTTTTAACTAATTCTAACACAACCTGTACCTCCCATGGTACTCTCTACTTCTCTGTTGGGTCTAATACTTGATTGCAATGGCCTCACTGAACTTACAGACAATACTCATGATTATGGGGTTTATCAGGGAAGTAACATGTTACAATTCAGGATCAGGAATGACTCAGGATATCGTTCTTCTGTCAGGATGGCTTCTTCTCAGCCATTCTTGCAAACAGGCATCTCTCTGACCCTTGGTCCTAAGGCCCCTAAGGGTCAGACCTGTGACATACTTGGGTAAGTTTTACAAACTCTTTAGCTTTGCCAATAAGTGCCCAGGGGCAACTGCTCCACCAGGAAACCTCCTGCCTGAAGTCACACTGCTGTCTTGCTCCATGGGATGTTATACCCTCTGTAGCCACCTTGTTCCATAGGCCAGGAAGCCCATCGCACCATCTCACACTGGCCTCCTGGTTCTGCTGCTGCCATTTCTCTGTCATTGCTTCTCACTACTGTGTACTGTACAACAGTGTTACAGTGTTATAACTCTCTCTCTTTCTGTTTCTTGGGTTTAGAAAGTTCTCAGCACAGAGACCCAGGGTCCAAAGAGCACACTCCACTCTCATCTCTTTTTCTTGGTGGTAATGAGGTTTGCCTCCTTCCCCACTCTGGGACAGGCTCTTTTTAAAGTCTGTTGTTGTCGTTGTTGTTGTTATGTGCCATCGAGTCAGACCCAACTCATAGCGACCCCTCCTTGGGTTTCTGAGGCAGTATCACTACGGAAGTAGATTGCCC
>NW_006922355.1:237581-247496 GCF_000298275.1 Orycteropus afer afer
AGTCAGACCCAACTCATAGCGACCCCTCCTTGGGTTTCTGAGGCAGTATCACTACGGAAGTAGATTGCCCCATCTTCCTTCCGAGGAGTGGCTGATGGGTTTGAACTGCCAGCCTTCTGGTTAGCAGTCAAGTGCCTTAGCCACTATGCTACCAGAGCAGGATGGAAATACTGACCCATCCTCTTGTTAGAGTTCCATACACCTTATTTGTGTTATTAGCAAGCTGTCCAATCTCCTTGGAGGGCCCTTGTTTGCATACTCCCACCCAATCATTACATCTCAACATAAAAACACAAAAATCCTCACAACTGGACCAATATACAACATTATGATAGGTGGATAAAATATTGAAATTATCAGTGATTTCATTTTACTTGGATCCACATTCAGTGCCCATGAAAGCAGCAGTCAAGAAATCAATGACACATTGCACTGGGCAAATCTGCTACAAAAGACCCACTTAAAGTATTAAAGAGGAAAGATGTCACTTTGGAGACTAAGGTGTGCCTGATCCAAGCCATGATATTTTCAATCACCTTGTATACATGTAAAAGCTGGACAATGAATAAAGAACACTGAAGAAGAATTGATGCATTTGAATTATGGTGCTAGTGAAGAATACTGAATATACCATGGACTGTCTGAAATATGAACAGTTCTGTCTTAGAAGAAGTACATCCTCACTCCTCAGCAGTGAGGATGCTGAGACTTTGTCTCTCATACTTTGGAGATGTTATCAGGAGGGCCAGCCCCTGGAGAAGGACATCATGCTTGGTAAAGTGGAAGATCAGTGAAAAAGAGGAAGACCCTTAGCTAGATAGATTGACACAATGTCTGCAAGAATGGGCTCAAACACAGCAATGATTGTGAGGATGGCACTGGACTGTACAGTGTTTCATTTTGTTGTACAGAGGGTAGTTATGAATCACAACCAACTGAACAGCACCTAACAACTTCAACTACAACTTAATCATTTTGTAGATGTCACAAGACCATGTCTTTCTTCTGTGTGTGTCTCTTTGTCTATTCTGCTTTTCTTTTCTCTCACTCTCTCTCTTTATTATTGTGATTTGGGTGAAAGTTTACAGAGAAAATTCATTGTCCATTCAACAGTTCATACACATTTTGTTTCATGACTTTGATTGCAATCCCCATAATGTAACTTTCTTCCCACTTCCTCCCTATGGTTACCTTCTCCCTGTGTCCTACTATCCTTTTCCTATACTTCTTTCTTGAGCTATCTTCTTATGCAAATGCTGCTCTTCTGGTGTTCTATGGTGATTTTTTAAGGGGTGTACCTACCTGGTGTAATTGTTCACCTTGTAGTCCTGCATTGTTTGGCTGGAAACCAACAAGTGAGTTCAATTCCAGGCCTGAAGAGTGACTAAGGATGATAGTCTCAGGAGTTTCATCAGTCTCTGTCATACTAGTAAACCTAATTTTTTTAAAATGATTTTGAGTTTTCATCCACATTTTGCCTTCACTCTATCTATATTCTCCTATTTTGATCCCTTACCAAGTGTCTGGCAGTGGTAGCCAGGCACCATCTAGTTCTTTTGCTCTCAGAGTCATGTAGGCTGGGTTTGCCATGTTCCATTAGTACCTTGGACTAATTGTTTCCATGTATCTTTGATTTTCTTCATTCTTCTTTGCTCCCAATGTCAAGAGACCAATTGTTGCATCTTAGACAGCCACTCGTAAGCTTTTAAGACCCCAGTCACTATTTACCAAAGTCAAACCAAACTCACTGCCATCAAGTTAGATCTGACTCATAGTGACCTCTCCTTGGGGTTTCTAAGGCAGTATCACTATGGAAGTAGAAAAGTGTTATGCCAATTGAGCTTGATGTTTCCTGTGACCATGGTCCTGAGCCTGTAGGAAGTGATTCACTTCCTCAAGGTGTTTAGCTGTGGCTAAGAAGTTACCATAACTTTGTCCCCTGTTACGCACTGCCATTGAGTCGGATCAAACTCATAGTGACCCTTCCTTGGGTTTCCAGGGCAGTATCATTCTGAAGTAGATTGCCCAACCTTTCTTCCGAGGAGTGGCTGGTGGTTTGAACCACCAGCCTTCTGATTAGCAGTCAAATGCCTTAGGCACTATGCCACCAGAGCTTCCTTGTCCCCTGTTAGCTCTATTATATATATGCACATTCTTACAGCACATATATGTAGAAATATCCCTTTGCCTACCCACAACTCATCATTTAACCTGCCTATCTATCCAACTGTAGATTAATGTTTGTTATTACTGATAGTGTAGTATTGTGTATGTAAAATGTTTTCCTTTGTTATTTGACCCTTTGTGCCCCTCTCTGTGTCTCCCCCCCCTTTTTTAGTGTTATTGTGCTGATCACTTGTTTTGGTATATTATCTTTCCTTTCACCCAAATCAACACTGGTCTTCTACCTGTGTAGCAACTTTTCTTCTCCTGCCCTTTCATACCTGGTAACCAACAAAGAAATTTCCTTCCATGTGTAAACCTTTCCCTGACTTTTTACAATAGTGGACTAATACAATATTTGTCCTTATGTGATTGACTTATTTCACTCAGCATAATTTCCTCCAAGTTCACCTACATTAAGAGGTATTTCGTGGATTTTTCTTTAGTCTTTAGTGTTGTATAGTATTCCCTTGTGTGTATGTACCACAGTTTGGTTATTCATCTATCCTTCAATGAGCACTTAGGTTGTTTCCATCTCTTTGCTATTGTGAATAGTGCTGTGATGAACATGGGTGTGTATATATCTATTCGTGTCCTGATTCACTTTTTAAGGATATATACCCAATATTGGGGCTACTGGATCAAATGTTATTTCTGTTTCAAAATTTTTTTATTTTTTAACTTTTTATTGTGATTTAGGTGAATTTTAAAAGCATACTTGTTTTACATTCAGCAGTTCATATACACAGTTTGTTTTGTGATACTCTTTACATTCCCCACCTCCTACATTTCTTTATCTCTACATTTCTTCCTGTGCAAAAGCTGCCTTTCTGATCTCACACAGTTGATTTTTCTAAGGAGTGCATCTCCGTGGTGCAAGTGTTCAGCCCATAGGCCTGTCTATTGTTTGGCTGAGAGTTAAGTCATGGGACTGATATCAATTCCAGGCCCAAAGAGTGTCTATGGGCCATGATCTCAGGGGTTTCATCAGTCTCTATCAGATATTTTTATATAGTATGTTGTACCAATTGAGCTTGATGTCCCACATGACTATGGTCCCCAGCCCACGTGTTCAGCAACCTACTCCCTCAAGGTGCTTATTTGTGGCTAAGAAGTTACCCTAATTTTGCCTCCTGTTATGTTCAAATGTCAAATGGATATTTCTGTAGCACATACAAATACATATGTAGGAATATCATCTGCCAAACTTAAGTATGTTCGTAGATAAACTCCCATTTGCCTATTCATATCTGTCCACCTTTGTGTCCACCCATATGTTAGTGTTTTCTGTTGCTGTTAATGCAGTATTCTGTCTGCAATAATATTTGCTTTGTTTGTACGTCTTGTGTACTTACTTCTCTATGTATCTCCTTTCTTTAATGAAATTGTACAAGTCGCTCACTTTTGTTATATTGCTTTTTTCTTCACCCGTGTCAAATCTGTCTCTTAATTATCCATTTATTTTCCCTCCTTTCCCTTCCTCTCCCATCCCTGGTAACCAATAAAGAAAATTTATTCACAGTGCTTATAATACTATTCTATAGTCTCACCAGCAGTGTATGAGAATTCCAATCTCTCTACACCTTTATCAGCATTTGTTGTTCTCTATCCTATTGAACTTTGCTATTATTGCTGGAGTGAGATGTTATCTCATTTTTGTTTTGATTTGTCTCTCTCTAATGGCTATAGATCATGAATATATCCTCCTGTGTTGGTTGGCAGCCTGAATTTGTTTTAGGTGAATTTGTTCATCTTCTCTACCCAGTTTTGAATTGGATTGTTTGTCTTTTTTATGTTGAGGTGTTGAAGTTTTCTATCAATTTTAGAGATAAGACCATTGTCAGATATGTTGTTGCCAAATATATATTTTTCCCCAATCTGTAGTTTCTTTTTAACTCTTTTGGAGAATTCTTTTGATGCACATAAGAATTTAATTTTCAGAAGGTCCCAGTCATTTAGTTTCTCTTCTACTGTTTGTGCATTTTTGGTTATGCTTGACAATCTATTTATGCCATAAATTAGGGCCCCTAAGTTTGCCCCTATTTTATCTTCGATGAGCTCTATAGGTTTGAGTTTTACATTTAGGTCTATGATCTATCCTGCATTCATTTTTGTGTATGGTGTGAGGAATGGACCTTGTTTAATTTTTTCTGCAAATGGATATCTAGTTTTGCCAACACTATTTGTTGAAAAGACTATTTCTTCACCATTGAATGGGTTGCAGCCCTTTGTCAAGGATCAGTTGTCCATAGGTGGATGGATCTATTTCTGGTTACTCAATTCTGTTCCACTGGTGTATTTGTCTATCATTATACTAATAGTAGGGTGCTTTGACTACTATGGCTATAGGTTTTGAGTTGAGGGAGTGTGAGACCTCCTGCTTCAATTTTCTTCTTTAGTAGTGCTTTGCTTATCTGTGCTTCCTTTCCATTCCATATAAAATTAGTGATTAGTTTTTCCATGTCCTTAAGAATGATGATGGAATTTGGGTTGGTGCTTCATTGCATGCATAGATTGCTTTGAGTGATAATGACATTTTCACAATGTTCAGTCTTCCTGTGCATGAGCATGGGACATTTTTCAATTTATGTAGTAGTGTTTTGTAGTTAACTTTGTATTGATCTTTTGTGTCCATGCTAAGATTTATTCCTAAATATTTTATCTTCTTGGTAGGTGCTGCATATGGTATTGTTTCCCTTATTTCCTTTTTAGAGATCTCTTTGTTGGTGTAGAGTAATCCAACTGAGTTTTATATGTTGATCTTGTATCCTGCCACTTTGCTGAATCTTTCCATTAGTTCCCAGTTTTCTTGCCGAGTCTCTTGGATTTTCTATGTATAGGATCATGTCATCTACAAATAGAGACTGTTTTACTTTCTCTTTGCCACAGTGAATGCCTTTTATTTCTCTTCATTACCTTATCACCCTGGCTTGGACTTCCAATACAATGTTGAATAGAAGTGGTGATGGAGGGCATCCTTGCCTGGTTCCCATTCCTAAGGGGAGTGCTTGAATCTTTCTCCATTGAGAATAATGCTGGCTGTTGTTTTGTGTGTATACCCTTACTGTATGGAGGAATTTCCTTTTTATTCCTATTTTTCTGAGTGTTTTTTTTTTTTTTTTAATCAGGAATGTGTGCTGGGTTTTATGAAATGTCTTTTCTTCATTGATTGTTACGATCATGTGGTTCTTTTCCTCTGTTTTATTGATGTGGTGGATTACATGAATTGTTTGTCTAGTGTTGAACCATCCTTGCCTATCTGGTATGAATACTGAATACCACTTGGTCATGGTGTATAATTTTTTGGTCATAGTGTTAGATTCTATTGGCTAGGATTTTTTTTTTTTTTGTGTGTGTGTGTGTGTATGTGTGTAGATTTTTGCATATACATTCATAAAGGATATTGGTGTGTAGTTTTTCTTTTTCGTGGTGTCTTTGGCTGGTTTTGGTATCAGAATTACACTTACTTCATAGAATGAATTTGACAGTACCTCACACTTTTCTATATTGTGGAAAATGTTTAGTAGGATAGGTGTCACTTCTCTTAATGTTTGATAGACTTCTCCATTGAAGCCATCTGGACCAGCAGTTTGTGTGTGTGTGTGTGTGTAGATTTTTTATGACCTGCTCAATTTCTTCCTTTGTTATGGGTCAGTTCAAATTTTCTACCTTAGTCTGTGCTAGTTTAGGTAGGTCTTGTGTTTCTAGGAATTTGTCTATTTCTTTTAGGTTTTCAAATTTGTTGGAGTACAGCTCGTTGTAGTATTCTGTTATTATCCTTTTTATTGTTGTTGATTCGGTTTTGATGTTTGTTATAGTGATTTGCATCTCCTTTCTTTTTTTCATAGTTAAATTTGCAAGTGGTTCATCAATTTTCTTAATCTCTTCAAAGAGCCAACTTCTAATTGCATTGATTTTCCATATTGTTTTTCTGTTTCAGGTTTTTTTTTTTTTTTTTTTTTGGCCTTTTTTTTTTTTTTTTTTTTTTTTTTTTTTTATTTTTTTTTTTTTTTTTTTTTTTTTTTTTTTTTTTTTTTTTTTGGCCTTTTTTTCTTTTCTTTTCTTTTCTTTTTTTAATGTGCTCTGGGTGCAAATTTACAGTGCAAAATTTGTTCTACATTCAACAGTTCACGTACATTTGATTTCACACCCTGATTACCATCCCCGACCATAACACACTCTCCTCCCCTCCCATCCCTGTGACCCACCTTCCATGCCCTTCTTACGTATGCACTCCTGTCTGTCCAGCTTTCCCTCCATGTGACTGCTGCCACTTTGGTGCCCCATGGCTGGGTGCTTTAAGGGGTGTATCTCACTAGCGTATGTGGAGGCATCATCCAGGGTTTGGTGTTCTGCGTGAAAGTTTTTCTACTGTTGGGCTGAGAGCTGATCCTTGGGAGTGAGTCCAATTCCAGGTGGGAAGTGTATCCCAGAGCCATAGTCTTATGGATCCCACCAGACTCCATCCAACCAGTAATTCTGGTCATTTTTGTGCTTTTGGACATTGTCCTACATTTTTCTTCCCACTCTGTCCAGGATCTCCAGTTTTGATCCCTTCCTGAGTGGCTGGCATTGGTAGCCAGGCACATATAGTTCTTCTGGTCTCAAGGTCCATCATATCCTTGGACTAATTGTTTACAAATGGCTTTGATTTTCTTCACTCTTCTTTGCTTCAGATGAGAGGAGACCAATAGATTCAATTTAGATAGCTGCTTGAAAGCTTTTAAGACCCCAGTTGCTACTCACCAAAGTAGGTTGTGGAACAAGATTTTTATGTACTGTTGTTCTGGTTACCTCTGTGCTGTTCTAACAGGAGATAGCAAAAATGGGATGGCTTTAACAAACAGAAGTTTATTCTTACAATTTGGAGGCTTTAAGTCCAAGTTCATAGTGCCAGGCTCTAGGGGCTGGGTGAAAGTCCCTCAACTGTGGGGTCCAGCTCTGTTTCCTGTTCCTGGCCCACTAGAGCTAGAAGCTTTTCTTCGCTCAGACAGCTGCTGGCTGTTGAGACTGACAAACCCAAGATTGACAAGTAAAGAGGCACAGTCCCAATGTTACCAAACCACAGAGCAGGACATTAATTTAAGTCCATTGTAAGTCCCAGGGTTAACAGAGCATGGCAGGCTGCTCAACAACAAGATGGCTACATGCAGTGTTTAAGTGTTTAAGCTAGAGACCATTCCCCAAAGCTTGTCCTTATATACAGAAAGCAGACTATTTCCCTAAGGCAGCTACTCAGCTGCTCACAGTAGATTCCACCACGGAGTTGATTATCAGTGTCATCATGGGGAATACTACTTTCAGCTGCCCAGCCACTCAACCAGGCCCTGCCAAGTTGACACATAAACTTAACCACCACAACTGTGTTGTGCCAAATGAACTATGGTCCTGAGTCTCAGGCCCAGTGATTCTCTCTCACAAGGTGTTTGGTTGTCTCTGAGAGACATAACATAGAGTTACTCCAACTCTATGTTCTGTTGTTTCTGTAGTGATTGTGGCTAATTTTATATCACTAGTATCTATGCAAAATTATCCTCAGCTAAAACTATCCTTGGCCTAGGGTACATTCCTGTTTGCCGACCCACAACTGATCTTCTCAGTTATCTATGTAGCCTGGTGTTTGGTGTTAGTGGTAATGCAGTATTGCACACATACTAGTATTTGCCTTTGCTATCTATATCTTATGTGCACATTTCAGTGTCCTTTCTTTCCCCAATGTCATCATGCTGGTCACAGACTTTTTCTATACCATCCCTCCCCTTACCCAAATGAACTTGTGAACCCTACATAGTCTGAAATTTTCCCTCCCCTTCCCTGCCATGCTCAGTAACCTACAAAGTGAGTTCCCTTCCCTAAGTACACCCTTCCTTGACTTTTTACAGTAATGGGCTTATACAGTATTTGTCTTTCTGTGATTGACTTATTTCACTCAGTATAATGATCTCCAAATTCATCCATGTTGTGAGATGATTTGCATATTTGTCATTGTTCTTTAAGGTAGCATAGTATTCCTTTGTGTGAACATACCATACTTTGGTTATACGTTCATCTGTTGATGGGAATTTAGGTTGTTTCCCATCTCTTTACTATAGTGAATTGTGCTGCAATGAACATGGGTGTGCATATATCTCTCTGTTCATGTCCTGTCTTTCACCACTTTAGAATATATTCCTAGTATGGAATTGCTGGATCAAATGGTATTTCTATTGTCAGTTTTTAAGGAAATGCCACAATGGTTGTACCATTTTGCTTTACACCAGCAGTGTATGAGATTTCCAATCTCTCCACAACTTTGCCAGCATTTGCTATTTTCTGTCCTGTTAAACATTGTTATTATTGTTGGGGTGAGATGATATATCATCATTGTTTTGATTTGCATCTCTCTAATGGGTAATGATCATGAGCAATTCCTCATGTGTTTGTTGGCTGCCAGGATATTTTCTTTAGTGAAGTGTCTGTTCATGTCCCTTGCCCATTTTTGAATTGGATTGTTTGTCTTTTTGGCATTGAAGTGATGAGATTTTCTATACATTTTGGAGATAAGTTCTTTGTCAGATATGTCATAGGCAAATATTTTCTCCCAATCTCTATGTTCTACTTTTACCCTTTTGGAGAAGTCCTTTGATGTGCATAAGAATTTAATTTTTAAAAGGTTTCAGTAATCTAGCTTCTCTACCACCTTCTATGCATTCTGGGTTGTCCTTGATAGTCTATTTATGCCATAAATTAGAGCCCCTAGATTTGCCCCTATTTTATCATTGATGAACTTTACAGTTTTAGGTTTTACATTTAAGTGTTTGATCCAATTTGAGTTTGTTTTTGTGTATGGGGGGAGGTATGGGTCTTGTTTCATTTTTCTGCAAGTGGATATTCAATATTGCCAGCACCATTTGTTAAAGAGGCTATTTCCCATTTAATGAGTTTTGGTCCTTTGTCAAATATCAACTGTCCATAGATGGATGGGTCTATTTCTGGTTTTTTTATTCTGTTTCATTGGCTTATCTGTCTATCATTGTACCAATACCATGCTGTTTTAGCTACTGTGGCTGTATAGTAGGTTTCAAGATCCAGGAGTGTGAGACCTCCCACTTTGTTTTACTGCTTCAGTAGTTCTTTGCTTATCCGAGGGCTCTTTCCTTTCCATGTGAAGTTAATAATTGGTTTTTCCATATCCTTAAAAAATGTTGCTGGTATCTGGATTGCGATTGAATTGAATGTGTAGATTGCTTTGGGTAATATTGACATTTTCACAATATTCAGTCTTCCTATCCATGAACAAGGCAGGTTCTTCCATTTCTGTAGATCTTTTGTAGTTTCTTGTAGTAATCCTTTATAGTTTCTTTGTATAGGTCTTTTGCATCTCTGGTGAGATTTGTTCCTAGGTATTTTATATTTTTGGTAGCTACTGTAAATGGTATTGCTTCCCTTATTATTTTTTTTTCCCCCAGAGGCCTCTTTGTTGATGTAGAGGAATTCAACTGACTTTTGAATATTGACCTTGTATCCTGCCACTTTGCTGAACCTATTAGTTCCAGTAGTTTTTTTGCTGAATCTTTTGGGTTTTCTATGTATAGGACCATGTTGTCTGCAAATAGAGAGAGATTTACTTCCTCTTTGCCCATTTCTTCTATTTCTCTTTCTTGCCTTATTACCCTGTCTGTTGTTGTTGTTGTTATGTGCCGTCGAGTCGGCCCCGACTCATAGCGACCCCTCCTTGGGTTTCCGAGGCAGTATCACTACGGAAGTAGGATT
>NW_006922355.1:247856-248705 GCF_000298275.1 Orycteropus afer afer
ATGTTGGCTGTTGGCTTTGCATATATGCCCTTTATTATGTTGAGGAATTTCCCTTCTATTCTTATTTTGCTGAGAATTCTAAACAGGAACAGGTGTTGGATTTTATCAAATGACTTTTCTGCATTGATTGATATGATCATTTGGTTCTTTTTTTTAAGTGATGGATTACATTGATTATTTTTCTGATGTTGAACCATCCTTGCACATCAGGTATGAATCCTACTTGGTCACGATGTATTATTATTATTATTTTTGACATGTTGTTGGATTCTTTTGGCTAGGATGTTGTTGAAGATTTTTGCATCTATTTTCATGAGGGATATTGGTCTGTAGTTTTCATTTTTAATGGTGTCTTTCCCTGGTTTTGGTATCAGTATTATGATTGATTCATGAAATGAGTTTGAGAATATTCCACCTTTTTCTATGTTCTGGAATAGCTTGAGCAGTATAGGTGTCAACTCTTTCCTGAATGTTTGGTAAAATTCTCCAATGAAGGCATTAGCACCAGGAGTTTTTCTTGTGGGAAGTTGTTTTTTTGTTATGATCTGTTCAATTTCTTCCTTTGTTATGGGTCTGTTCAAGTTTCTATCTCTGACTGGAATAGGTTAGGTAGGTCTTGTGTTTCTAGAAACTTGTTCATCTCTTTTAGGTTCTCAAATCAGATGAACTACAGTTCTTCATAATATTCTGTCAATATCTTTTTTATTTCAGTTGGTTCTGTTGTGATTCACTGTTTTTGTTTATTATTCTTGTTATTTATATCTTCTTTCTTTTCTGCTGTTAAATTTGCCAATGGTTTGTCAATTTTATTAATCTTTTCAAAGAACCAGCTTCTTGTTTTGTTGATTT
>NW_006922355.1:253808-257252 GCF_000298275.1 Orycteropus afer afer
TTGATGTCTCTGGTTCCCTGTTTACAATCTTGTAAGCTCATTTTACTTTGGACATGTCCATAGCTGTAGTTTCTGGTTGTGTCATCTTGTCTATTAATGGTTGGTTGTTATTTGCTATTTTTGGTTATCTGTTCAAAGGACTACCTTTATCATCTCTAGTATGGTTGGTCTGGTTTTAACAAATTCCCTTAGTTTCTGCTTATCTGGAAATCTCCTAATTTCACCATCACATTTGAGGGACAATTTTTCCGGGTATATAATTCTTGGTTGAAAAATTTTCTCTTTCAGGGTTTTATATATACCATCCTATTGCTTTCTCTCTTGCATGATTTCTACTGCGAAATCAGAGCTTATTCTTACTCGCTGTTCTTTGTAGGTAATTTTTTGTTTTTCCCGTGCGGCTCTCAGGATTCTGTCTTTGTCTTTGGTTTTGATGAGTCTGATGATGATGTTTCTTGGTTATTTTCTTTGGGGGTCTATCCTGTTTGGGATGTGTTGGACTTCCTGAATGGATATATTCTCATCTTTCATCATTTCAGGGAAGTTCTTCTCCAGCAAATCTCGGACAATTTTCTCAGTGGCTTTGTTTTTCTCTTCTTGTTCTGGAATTCCAATGACACATAAGTTATTCCTTTTGATGGTATCCCACATGAACCTTAGGCTTTCTTCATTTTGTTTTGATTTTTTTTCTGATTGATCCTTTTCCAAAGAAGTATTCAGGTATTTGTCTTCCATCTCATCAATTCTGTCTTCCATTGCATCAATCCTTCTCCTTTACATGTCTAATGTGTTATCTATTTCTGACAATTTAGTATTAATCTTCTGGTTTTCTATCTGTAGATTTAGAATCACTTCTATTTTTTCATTTATTTTGTCATTTTGTTCTTGTATTTTCTTTCAAAATTCTTCTAAGGTTTTTTTCTGTGTATTATTTGGTCTGTCTCTCAATCCTTTGAAGATACCTAAATATAATTCTTTTGAATTCCTTATCAAGATTTCCAATGCTGCTTCCTCCTCAGGGATGTGTTCTGGGTCTGTATCCTGCTCCCTTGTTTCTACCACTTTATCCTGTTTCTTTGTGTGGACTGTGATGATCTGTTGTTACCGAGGCATCATGGCGTTGTTGTATTTAGATCTCTGTTGATGTTTTTGAAGAGCAGCCAAGGGTGATTCAGGCTGTTCTTGGTGGTTTTTTTATTATTGGCCCGTTGGTGGAGAAGGAGGTAGTGGATCTCGCTCAATAAGTGAAGTTGCAGGAGGTGTGGGTGCAGTTGTGTCTTATGTGAATTGTTGTTGTCTCCCACTCAGTTAGACACAAATTTACAATTGAATAACCATCAAAGAACTAAAAGCCCATGGACTAAAAATAGACCATGTAATCACACAGGAACAGTAATGAAAAAAAGAGAAAGGGGGGGAAAAAAAGAAGAAAAAAGAAGAATACCTGCAATATCTGGGGGGAAGGCACTAAGAAAAAAATGTAGAGAAGAAGAATAATAAATTTTTAAAAAAAAGGAAAAAAATGCAAAAAGAAAAAACAATGAGTAGGGTTAACTATGAGAAAAAAGGGGAAAAGAAAAAAAAATCCTTAAATAAAAAACAAAAATTAACTAGGCATAGGGAAAGGAATAAATGCTGAAAAGTAGGACCTGGAAGGGGATGATTAAGAATAATAATAAAAAGGAAAAATGCATTAATAATATTAGTTGGTTTTTAACAGACAAATACAAGCAAACTAATCATCAGAAAAAAGAAATCTAAAAATAAATAAACAAAAATAAAAATAAAAAATGGGAAAAAATATCAGTGGAGGACAGGGCAGGGCACCCAGGCTCTGTTTGAGCACACAGACTTTGATGGAGTTCCTGTGGACCCAGAAGTTAGGTGGGAGTGGGGGATGGCCACACCTCCATTCACCAAGCTGGTGTGAGGTATAAGAATAACAAGAGGAATGTGGTACCTTTTCAGTCTTGCAGGTCCCGAGTGTCCTTGGGGTTGCTGGAAAGCAGAACGTGTTCTTAAGCCCCAAGAATCTGTGAGAGCACTGTCTCTTTAAATATCCAAAATAGTCCAGCCGCTTCTAAAACCTTCAAAATGGTGGCACCCTCCAGACCAGCAAAAGTCCACAGCTTGGCCCACCTTTCTCTTCACCCTCTCCATTTGTTCCCCAGCCACGTGCACAGTCCTCCGTGCAGTCTCTGGCTACCAGGGTGATTTTTAGGTTAGTTCTTATGTCCTACCACCATTTGGGAATCTCCAAGCTGTCTGTGTCATCAGGATCAGTCAGGATCACTGCCAGACCACAGCTCTGTATGTCTCCTTTTTTGGTATTTTCACACAATTTCTTCTGCTAGTTGGGGGTTTAGTCCACTTCTGTATCCTTCCCTTCAAGGTCAGGGGTCCAGGATTATCTTCTGTGTTAATTGGTTTCTCTTTTCTTTGTTGAAGAGGGTCTGTGCAGTCTTTCAGCCTAGTCCGCCATTTGCCAGATCTCTGATTTTGTTTCTTTCTTGTTTTTTGATGTATGCATTTATTGCTAAAAATTGACCTCTTAGTACTGCTTTTGCTGTGTCCCATAGGTTTTGGTAAGATGCATCTTCATTCTCTTTTGTTTTTAGGAATTTTTCTTATTTCATGCTTTATTTCTTCTATTACCCAGCAGTTTTTGAGCAGTGTATTATTCAACTTCCGCGTTGGATATTTTTTCCTTGACCGGCCTATTACTGATTTCTAATTTTATAGCATTGTGGTCCAAGAAGATTATTTGTAGTATTTCAACATTTTTTTTATTTATTGAGGCTTGTTTTATGTCCTAACATATAATCTATTTTGGAAAATGATCTATGTGCACTGGAGAAGAATGTGAATTATGCTTTTGTTTGGTGGAATGCTCTGTATGTCTATGAGGTCGAGCTGGTTGATAGTGTTATCGAGTTCTTCTGTATCTTTGTTGAGTTTTTTTCTAGTTGATCTGTCCCTCCTTGAAAGTAGTGTGTTAAAGTCTCCTACTACTATTGTCTGTCAGTTTGTCCTACCATGGTGATGTGTTGATGTGAGTTTTGAGGCTGAGCCACTGGTGTTTCAAACCCAGTGGGATGCACAAGGTGCACATGTATCAGTCCAGCTTACAGACTGAGACAGACTAGGAAGAAGGTAGAAGCCATCCACTTCTCAAAGAATTGGCCAGGGAAAACCTTATGAACAGCAAAGAAACACTGTTTGATACTTTACTGCGCAACTTTATGAATAGTCTGGTTAGGTTAGAAGGCTCTCAAAATAGGCCTGGGAAAGAGCTGCATCATTGAGTAAACTCAGCCTTACTCATATGGATAAGGTAAAGCTTTCAAGACCTCCATTTGCTGATGTGGCACCACTCAAATTGAAGAGAAACAGCTGCAGACATCCATTAATCATTGGAATGTGGAATGTACGAAGTATGAATCT
>NW_006922355.1:259297-267408 GCF_000298275.1 Orycteropus afer afer
CTCAATATAAAGAAAACAAAAATCCTCACAATTGGACCAATGAGCAGCATCACAATAAATGGAGAGAAGATTGAGGTTGTCAAAGAATTCACGATGCTTGGTTCTACAATCAATGCCAATGGAAGCAGCAGTCAGGACATTAGAAGACGTGTAGCATTGGGAAGGTGAATTGCGAAGGAACTGTTTCAAGTGCTGAGAAGCAAGGATGTCTCCTTGAGGACTAAGGTGTGCCTGACACAAGCCATGATATTTCCAATCTCCTTATATGCATGTGAGAGTTGGAAAATGAATAAGGAAGATTGAAGAGGAGTTGATGCTTTTGAGCTGTGGTACTGGTGTAGAATGGTGAAAGTACCATGGACTGCTAAAAGAGCTAACAGATCTGTCCTGGAGGAAGTGCAGCCAGAATGCTCCTTGGAAGCGAGAATGGTCAGACTTCATCTCACCTATTTTGGTCATGTTGTCAGAAGGGACCATTCCCTGGAGAAGTATGTCATGCTTGGTAGGGTGGAGGGTCGACAAAGGAGGGGCAGGCCTTCAACGAGATGGATTGACATGGTGGCTGGGATGATGGACTCAAGTATAGCAGGGATCATGGAGCTGGCATGGGATTGGGTAGTGTTTCGTTCTGCTGTGCATGGGGTTGCTATGAGTCAGAAATGACTCGATGGCACCTAACAACAACAACTACTATTGTAGCATAATCCATTTTCCCTTTCAAGTCAATTAATATTTGCTTCACATATTTTGGAGCACTTTCATTGGGTGTATAGGTATTTATTATGGTTATGTCTTCTCGGTCAATTGACCCTTTCAGTATCATATAGTGTCCTTCTTTGTCTCTTGTATTGTTTTTCACCTTGGAGTCTATTTTATTATTCTCTTCTCAGGCACTAATCTCAGCCTGTTTCCCTTTCCAATCATCACTCAGTCTTATTCTTTAACTTCTCATTTGATACTCAGAATCTTAGGATCATTATTTCTATCTGTTTCACTCAGATTTTCAGATTTCATTGATGAGGAAATTAGCAATTGTGCTAGTAAAATGGTGTTTTGGTTATCTAGTGGTGCTATAACAGAAATACCACAAGCAGATGGAT
The DNA here is from genome assembly GCF_000298275.1 of Orycteropus afer afer. Lineage (NCBI taxonomy): Eukaryota > Metazoa > Chordata > Mammalia > Tubulidentata > Orycteropodidae > Orycteropus > Orycteropus afer. Next base: position 260,398 of record NW_006922355.1, read on the forward strand.
TTAAACAAGCAGGTATTTATTCTCCTACAGTTTAGAAGGCTAGAAGTCTGAGTTCAAAGTGCCTGCTCTAGGGGCTGGGTGAAGACCCCTCCACCTTGGCCTTCTGCTCTGCTTTTGCTCCTGGTCCACTGGAGCTGCAGACCTCTCTTAACTCAAGCAGCTATTGTCTGCTGAGGCTCACAAACCCAAGGTTGACAAGTAATATGACACAGTCCCAAAATTATCAGGCAGCATGGCAGATGACTAGTTCAAGCCCAGAAATAGTCCCAGGATCAGCAGATAACATGGCAGATCACTGAGATGAAGCCTAGGCCATAAGCAGGATCAAGATGTGCCAAAACACTTAAGACATTTTTTCAAAGCATCTTGTTTCCTGGAAGCAGACCACATCCCTAAGATTCCACCTTGGAGTTGATTATCAGTCTCACCAAGGATAATTACTACATTCTGCTGCCCAGCCACTCAAAATCAGGCCCAGCCAAGTTGACACATAACCTTAACTACCACAAATGCCATCTTGTCTGTGCCTCTATCTCTACCTTTTTAAGTAAATGCTATAACATTTTCCAGATTGGTTGTATCATTTTACAATGTCACCAGCAGTGTATGACAGTCCTAAACTCTCCATATCCTCACCAGTATTTGTTACTTTCTGTTTTGTGGAACTTAGCTATTATTGCTGATGTGAAATGCTATCTCATTGTTGTTTTGATTTTCATTGCTAGTTGTTAATGATCATAAGCATATTTTCATATATTTGTTAGCTGCCTGAATATCTTTGGTGATGTATCTGTTCATGTCTTCTGACCATTTTTTAAATTGGGTTGTTTGTCTTTTTGCTGCCCAGGTATTGGGGTTTTCTATAAATTTTAGAAATAAGATCCTTGTCAGATATGTCATTGCTGAATATTTGTTCCCAATCTGTAAGTTCTCTTTTCACTCTTGTGGAGAAGTCTTTTGATGTCCATAAGAATTTAATTTTCAGAAGGTATGAGTCATCTAGTTTATCTTCTGCTGTTTGTGATAATTGTTATGTTTAATAGTCTATTTATACCATATATTAGGGCCCCTAAGTTTTCCCTTATTTTTTTCTTTGATGAGCTTTATAGTTTTGGGTTTTACATTTTGGTCTTAGGAGCTCTGGTGATGTAGTGCCTAAGGCATTTGACTGCTAACCAGAAGGCTGGCAGTTCAAACCCACCAGTCACTCCTTGGAAGGAAGGTTGGCAATCTACTTCTGTAGTGATACTGCCTCAGAAACCCAAGGAGGGGTTGCTATGAGTCAAAAATCAACTTGATGGTGGTGAGTTTGGTTTGGTTTGTTTTATCCATCTTGAGTTCATTTTTGTATATCGTGTGAGGTATGGATCTTGTTTCATTTTTCTGCAAATGAATATCCAATTTTATCAGCACCATTTATCAAAGAGATTATCTCTCCCTCATTTAATGTATTTCAGCCCTTCATCAAAAATCAGCTGTTCACAGATGGATGGATCTATTTCTATGTTCCCAATTCTGTTCCAGGAGCTCTGGTAGCATAGAGCCTAAGGCATTTGAGTGCTAACCGAAAGGATGGCACTTCAAACCCACCAGTCACTCCTTGGAAGGAAGACTAGACAATCTACTTCCACAGAGATACCACCTTGGAAACACAAGGAGGAGTCACTATGGAGTTGGAGTTGACTCTATGGAAGTGAGGTTTTTTTTTTTGGTGTTTTGTTTTTTAATTCTGTTCCACTGGTCTATGTGGCTGTCATTGTACCAATACCAATCTGTTTTGACTACTGAGGCCAGTAGGTTTTGAGACTGGGAAATGTAAAACATCCTATTCTTCTTCTTCAGTGGTGCTTTGATTATCTGTGATCTCTTTCCTTAGCATATAAAATTAGTGATTAAGAAAAAACTTTTTGTTGTTATTTGGGTGAAATTTTACAAAATGAATTAATTTTATATTCAACAGTTCATATGTACATTTTGTTTTGTGATACTGGTTACAGGGCTGGAGGCTGGAAGAGGTAAGGTGAGTGGGGGACAGCCACCAGGTGGCAGGAAGCAGTGGCTGACAGGACCAGTGGCTGAAACAAGTGAGGTGGTCAGGTTACAGCCCCCAAGCAACAGAGAGCAGTGGCAGACAGAACCAGCAGGAACAAGAAGGGGGTAGCCCAGAAAGTGAGCAGAGTAGTTGGAACAGGTAAGGGAGATGAACTTGTCTATCAGTTTGTCATATTGTGGTGGCCCATGTATTGCTGTGAGGCTTGAGCCTGTGCCAGCTGGGGTTCCCATGGTGGACCAGTTTTGGTGGAGCTTCCAGACTGAGACAGACTCAGAAGAGGGAAGAGGCCATCCACTTCTCAAAGAATTGGCTAGTGAAAATCCTATGAATAGTAGTGAAACATTGTCTGACATATTACTGGAAATTTTTATGAATAGCTCTGAAACATTGTTTGATACAGTGCTGGAAGATGAGCCCCTCAAGTCGAAAGGCACTCAAAATATGACTGGGAAAGAGCTGCCTCATCAGAGTAGAGTTTACCTTAATGATATGGATAAAGTAGAGCTTTCTGGACATCCATTTGCTGAAGTGGCATGACTCAATATGAGAAGAAACAGCTGCAAACATCCATTGATAATCAGAACATGGAATGTACGAAGTATGAATCTAGGAATATTGGAAGTTGTCTAAAATGAAATGGCACACATAAAGATTGATATACAAGGCATTACTGAGCAGAAATGGATAGTTTTTTGCCATTTGGATCAGATAACCATATGACCTACCATGCTGGGAGTGACAAATTGAAATGTAATGGTTTGGCATTCATCATCTCAAAGGATGTTTCAAGATATGTCCTGAAGTACAATGCTGTCAGTGATAGGATAATATCCATACACCTACAAGGAAAGCCAGTTAATACTACTATTATTAAAATTTATGCATCAACCACCAAATCCAAAGATGAGGAAATTGAAGATTTTTATCAACTTCTGCAGTCTGAAATTAACCAAACATGCAATCAAGATGTGCTGATTATCACTGGTGATTGAAATGCAAAAGTTGGAAACAAAGAAAAATCACCAGTTGTTGTAAAATTTGGCCTTGGAGATTGAGATAATGCTGGAGATCACATGACAGAATTTTGCAAGACCAATGACTTATTCATTGCAAATACTTTTTTTCAACAACACAAACAGCAGCTATACACATTGACATCACCAGACAGAGTACACGGGAAATAGATTGACTACATCTGTAACAAGAGGCAATGGAGAAGTTCAATATTTTCAACCAAAACAAGGGCAGGAGCTGATTGTAGAACAAACCATCAACTTCTCATTTGCAAGTTCAAGTTGAAGTTGAAGACAATTAAAACAAGTCCATGAGAGCCAAAATATGACCTTGATTATATCTCTCCTGAATTTAGAGACCATTTAAATAATAGATTTGATGCATTGAACACCAATGACTGAAAACCAGAGGAATTGTGGGATGACACGAAGAACAAAAGGTCACTAAAAAGACAGGAGAGGAAGAAAAGACAAAAATGGATGTCAGAAGAGACTCTGAAACTTGCTCTTGAATGGAGAATAGCTAAAGCAAGTAGAAGAAATGACAAGATAAATGAGCTGAATAGAAGATTTCGAAGAGCAGCTTCAGAAGACAAAGTCAATTATCATAATGAAATGTGCAAAGACATGGAGTTGGCAAGCCAAAAGGGAAAAACAGGCCCAGCATTTCTCAAGTTGAAAGAACTGAAGAAAAAATTTAAGCCTCGAGTTGCAATATTGAATGATTTTATGGGCAAAAAATTGAATAATGCAGGAAACATCAAAAGAAGATGGAAGGAATACATAAAGTCACTGTACCAAAAAGAATTGGTTGATGTTCATCCATTTCCGGAGGTGGCATATGATCAAGAACCAATGATATTGAAGGAAGATGTTGAAACTGCACTGGGGGAGGTGGTGAGAAACATGGCTCTAGGAATTGAAGTGATACCCATTGAGATGTTTCAACAAACAGATGCTAGATGCACTCACTTGGCTATGCCAAGATAGTTGGAAGACAACTACCTGGCCAACTTACTGGAAAAGATCCATATTTGTACCCATTCCAAAGAATGGTGATCCAACAGAATGTGGAAATTATCAAACAGTATCATTAATATCACATGCAAGTAAAGTTTTACTGAAGATAATTCAAAAATGGCTGCAGCAATATATTGACAGATAACTTCCAGAAGTGCAAGATGGATTCAGATGAGGATATGGAACAAGGGATATCATTGCTGTTGTGAGATGGATCTTGGCTCAAAGCAAAGAATACCAGAAAAATGTTTACTTGTCTTCTATTGACTATGCAAAGGCATTCTATTGTGTTGGTTATAACAAATTATGGATAACATTGAGAAGAATGGGAATTCCAGAACACTTAATTGTACTCATGAGGATCCTGTCCATAGACCAGGAGGCTGTTGTTCAAACAGAACAAGGGGACACTCACTGCATGGTTTAAAATCAAGAAGGGAGTGTGTGAGGGTTGTATCCTTTCACCAGACATATTCAATCTGTATGCTGAAGAAATAATCCAATAAGCTGGACTATGTTGTTGTTATTATGTGCTGTCGAGTTGGCCCCAATTCATAGTGACCCCTCCTTGGGTTTCAGAGGCAGTATCACTACAGAAGTAGATTGCCCAACCTTCCTTCCAAGGAGTGGCTGGTGGGTTTGAACTGCCAGCCCTCTGGTTAGCACTCAAGTGCCTTAGGCATTATGCTACCAGAGCTGGACTATATGAATGAGAATATGACATTAGGATTGGATTGGAAGATGACACAACTTTGCTCACTGAAATTGAGGATGACTTGAAACACTTACTGATGAAAATTGAAGACCAAAATCTACAGTATGGATAACACCTCAAAATAAAGGAAACAAAAATCCTCACAATGGTATAAAAAAGCAGAAATCATGATAAATAGGAAATGTATGAAGTTGTCAAAGACTTCATGTTACTTGGTTCTGCAATCAACACCAATGAAAGCAACAATCAAGATATCAGACATTGTATAGCAATGGGCAACTTTGCTGCAAAGAACCTCTTTCAAGTGCTGAGGAGCAAGGATGTTTCCTTGAAGAGTAAGGTGCACTTGACACAAGCCATGGTATTTTCCAATTGCCTCATATGCATGTGAGAGCTGGACAATGAAAAAGGAAGACCCAAGAAGAATCAATGCTTTTGAGTTGTGGTGTTGGTGAAGAATGTTGAAAGTACCATGGACTGCCAAAATAAATAACAAATCTTTCCTGGAAGAAATGCAACCAGAATGTGCCTTGGAAGTGAGAATGGCCAGAGTTTGTCTCATCTACTTTGGTCATGTTTAAGAAGGGATCATTTCCTAGAGAAGGATATCATTCTTGGCAAACTGGAGGGACATCAAAAAAGGGGAAGGCCCTCAATGAGATGGATTGGCACAGTGGCTGCAATGGTGGGCTCAGGTACAGTAAAGATCATAGCACTGGCACAGAACTGGGCAGTTTTTTGTTCTGCTCTACATGAAGTCGCTACGAATCAGAAATGACTTGATGGCACCTAACAACAACAACAACTGGTAAGATTCCCAGTGTAGAGAGGAGTTCAAAATGGAGTCGAGCCAGTGAGCAGCACGCTTTGTCCCTCTGGCATCTAAGGTCTTGAATAACTAGCCACAACAGTTTAAGTTAGGAATTTCACTGCTCTGAACAGCTCACAGATTCAGAGTACATCAAACACGCAAGAGCAGAATTAGAGGAAGGGCACAGAGAGATTATTTAGGAAAGAGCTACTGGAGGAGGAAGGAAGGATGGACACCCGAGAGAGGCATTGGAAACTCTTCTGGAGCAGTCACTGTGCGCCAGGCTAGGGGACCCGCCTGAGATCCCCAAGCCAAAAGGGAGGACACCTTATAACAGCTTACCAGCAACTACTCTAATATTCTGGTGGACAGCAGCAGAGACCTACCTCCAGCAGCTCATCTTGATTTTTTGGAGGTAATTTGCTTCTCCTGGGGGCTGGCTGCAGGCACAGACACTTCCGCTGAGATTTGGAGGAAAACTTACTATTGTGACAGGAAGGGTAGCTCTCTCCTCTCCCAGCAGGTCACAGAATAGACTGGGGTGAGACTGGGAGACTTCGTCCTTTTCTTTGTCACAGAGATCGGGACCGCAGGTCACTAGCAGGTACTCCCCTGACCCACAGCTCAAACTGCATGCATCTTTGGTGGTGCATCTGGGCGGTATCACAGACAAACTCTAGAGCTGGCCATTAGTGATCTGGTAGGATTACGTCAGCACTGTGGACAGAAGGAACTAGGAGAGGGAAGAAACAGCACTCTTGGGATTTTTGCCTTGGAGCCGTTCTTTAGCACTGTGGGGCCATGGAGGCAGGATCTTTGAGTATGCCTGGAAATGCGTGACACTCTAACAATAAGAATCTTTCCTGAATTGAGCTGCAGTCTTGCAAATAAATACATCATCAAAAATAACCTGCTCAAAGCCCTAGAAACCAGCCCTAGCAACACCAAGCTTTCCTTCTTCTGCTCCCACTTTCTCTGCCAATATCTTCTTTCACTCATTAGAAGAAAACATATTCATCCAATTATCATAAAACCTCCTGCTTCAAACTCTAAAACCTCTTTACGACAAACAGAAACACATATCCACACTACACACAGGGATTCTACTACCACCACCACCACCACAACAACAAAAAAAAAAACAGCAGAATGACCCAACACACTTGCATCAATAATTAAAAAAAAAATAAATAAATAAAACAAAAAACACCAGCTTCACCTTTTCAAACTATTAAACCATAAAACCAAGACAAAACAAATCAACACATAACCGGCAACTAGTGACAACCTAGAGACAGTGTTCTATAAGATTCCAGGGACTTAAGAAGAGGTTCTGCTATCCAGTAACACCAACAAATCTCCAGGAGTGCACTGCATGACTGAAGAGGTCCTAGTCTAC
>NW_006922355.1:272672-283332 GCF_000298275.1 Orycteropus afer afer
ATTCCATTACTAAGTATATATCCTAAAGAAGTGAGAGCCATGATAAGAACAGACATATATATGCACACCCATTTTCATCGCAGCAATAGTCAAGGAAACGCTTATCTATGGAAGGTCATTTTTTTGTTGGTTACCCGGGATGGGAGGGAAGAGGAGGGAATACTGTTAGATAGATAGAGATAAGTTTTGATTTGAGTGAAGAAAAAGGCAATGTACCAAATGTGAGTCATCAATATAGTGGCATTGAGGAAGAGAAAGACATAGAGAACTACATGGGAAGTACAGACAACAAAGATGAACCCTTTTGCACATATAATACAACGTGCTCAGTGAAGGCAAACACGGGTGTGTGGGTAGATAGATGGGTGGACAGGCTGAAGTAATTAGGTATCTATATGAAGTGGAGAGTACACCCAAGAACATGTATAGGGTTGGCAGACTGTGGCCCGATAACTTTATGTGTATGATCTGAACTCCCAGGTGTGTATTGGGGCTGACAAGGGGCAAGGTTGTAGTCACTGCTTGGCCACAGACAGCTACCCAGAGGGATCAAGTAGTTGAACCTGTGGGCTTGAGACCATAGTTGCAGGGGACATCAAGCTCAATTGGCATAACATACTATACAAAACATTGTTCCACCTCCTACTTTGGCGAGTGGCAACTGGGATCTTAAAAGCTAGCAAGCTGCCATCTAGATGCAACGATGGGTCTCTCCTCGTCCAGGGCCAAGAAGAATGAAGAAAACCCAAAATTCATGGAAACAATCAGTCCTAGCAACTGGTACACCATCAGATCTGCAGCTTATATGACTATGAGACCAGAAGAAATAGACGGTGCTCGGCTACTACTGTCAACTACTTGTAAGAGGATCTTTGTAGGAGATCCTGGATAGACAGGGGGAACAATGTGGAACAGAACTCAAAATCATTTTGAAAAAAAAAAAAAAAAAGCGGAGAACAGGTTTGCTGGCCCGATGGAGCCTGGTGGAACCACTGAGACTATGGTCCCTAGCTGCCCTTCAGGTCTGGAATTGAACAAACACCTGTAGCTTCCAGCCAAGCAGTAGACAAGCATACTAGTTGAGCATTTGTCTGAGGTAGATACACTCCTTGGAGAGAACAAGCAAGAGAGAAAGAAGGGCTTCTCAGGCACAGGGAGATAGCTCAGGGGGTAGGAGTGCATGGAGGGATGGTCACAGGGAAGCAGTACCTATCGGGGGGAAGTGGAAGAGGAGATGTCGCATTGTGCTAAATTGTGGTCAATGTCATGAGACAAAGTGTATGTGATCTGCCTTATGGAAAGTGTATTTGCTCTGTAAATTTTCACCCAAATCACAATAAAAATAAAAATTTTAAAAAAGAGAAAAATTTCAGTAGAAAATTACAGAAAAAAGGCTTTAATTATTATATATATGTATGTATACATAAACAATACAAAAATTATAAATGTATTTTTTTCTCTGTTCACAATGAACTGTGTCCCCCCCCCCAAAAAAAAAAAAAAAAGAAAAAAGATTCCCAGTGTAACAACTACCCTACCACTTCCTCTCTGTGGTTACCATTTCCTTGTGTCCTTCTTGCCTATGCATTCCTAACTCCCTACATTTTTCCCTGTGCAAATGCTGCCCTTCTGATCGCCCATGGTTGATTGTTGTAAGGAGTGCATCTTTCAGGAGCAAGTGTTCAGCTTGCAGGTTGTCTGTTGTTCATTTGAGCGTTAAGCCATGGGAGTGATCTCAAATCAGGCCCAAAGGGTGACTCAGGAGCATAGTCTTTGAAGCCACCAGTCTCAATCAGATCACTAAGCTTGTCTTTTTTATGATCTTGGTGATTGGTCTTTCCATGTCCTTAAAGAATGCTGATGCACTCTGGCTCAGGCTTGTATTGAATTTATAGATAGCAGGTGGTGTAGTGCCTAAGGCATTTGACTGCTAACCAGAAAACTTTTGGTTCAAACCCACCAGTGATTCCTCAGAAGGAAGACTGGGCAATCTACTTCCATAGAGATACTGCCTCAGAAATCCAAGGAGGGGTCGCTATGAGTCAAATTGACTTGATGGCAATGAGTTTGGTTTTTTGGTTTTTGTAGTGTTTACATTTTCACAATGTTCAGTCTTCCTATCTGTGGTAGTTCAGTTTGTGTGTCAACTTGACTGGACCTGGTTGTGTGGCTGGGCAGCTTGATGTAGTATTCCCCATGATGAGACTGGTAATCAACTCCATGGTGGAATCTCCTGTGAGCATTCCTTAGGGAATGAGGTCTGCTTCCTGTATATAAGCACAAACCTTGGGGAATGGTCTCTATCTTACGGCATGTTTGAACCCTGCATTTAGTCGTGTTGTTGTTCAGCAGCCTGCCATGCTCTGTTGACCTTAGGACTTAGAATAGACTTAAATTAATGGCCTGCCATGTGGTTTGGTAGCATCAGGACTGTGCCTTTTTATTTGTCAACCTTGGGTTTGTCAGCCTCAGCAGCTAGCAGCTGTCTGAGTGAAGAAATGCCTCTAGCTCCTGTGGGCCTCTAGCTCCAGCAGGAGGCAGAGCTGGATCCCAAGGTTGAGGGCTTTCACCCAACCCCTAGAGCCTGGCACTTTGAACTTGGACTTAAAGCCTCCAAACTGTAAGAGAATAAACTGTTTGTTAAGGCCATCCCATTTTTGGTATATTTTTGTCAGAGCAACACTAACCATAACATGATACGTGCTTCCATTTATGTACATCTGTTATAGTTTCTTGTAGGTTTCTTTGTATAGGCCTTTGTGTACCTGGTAAGATTTATTCCCAAGTATTTTATCTTTTTGGTAGCTCTTGTAAATGGTATTGTTTTCCTTATTTCCTTCTCTTTGATATCTTTGTTGGTGCAGAAGAATCCAACTGATTTTTTTTTTTATGTTGATATTTCATCCTGTCACTATGCTGAATCTTTCAATTAATTCCAGTAATTTCTTGCTAAAAATATCTTCTGTAAATAGGGATAGTTTTACTTCTTCCTTACCAATTTGGATGAAATTTATTTCTGTTTCTTGCCTTATTGCCTTGTCTAGGACTTCCAATACAATGTTGAATAGAAGTGGTGATAGAGGGCATCCTTGTCTGGTTTCCATTTTCAAGGTGAACGCTTTCAGTATATCTCCATTGAGAACAATGTTGGCTGTTGGTTTTGCATATAGGTCTTTTATTATGTTAAGGTATTTCCCTTATCTGATATGGGTGTTGGACATTATCAAATGCCTTTTCTACATTGATTCATATGATCATGTGGTTCTTTTCCTTTATTTTACTTATGTGATAAATTACATTGAGTGTTTTTCTAGTGTTGAACCATTCTTGCACACCTGGTATGAATCCCACTTGATCATGATGTATTTATTTATTTGACACAGGCTTGGAGTATACTAGCTAGGGTTTTGTTGAAGATTTTTGTGTCCCTATTCATGAGGGATATTGGTCTGTAGTTTTTCTTTCTAGGGGTGTCTTTGCCTAGTTTTTGCATGAGGGTAATACTTCGTAAAATAAATTTGGGAGTATTTCATCATTTTCCATGTTTTGGAATAGTTTATGTACAATTGGAGTCAGTTCTGCTCTGAATGTTTGCTAAAATTCTCCAGGGAAGTCATGTGGGCCAGGACTTTTTTGTTGTTGTTTTTGGTAGTTTTTATAACCTTTTCATTTTTTTTTTTCATTTGTTATGAGTCTGTTCAGCTTTCCAACTGCAGTGTGTGCTAGTTTATGTGGGTATTGTGTTTCTAGAAATAATTCATTTCTTCTAGGTTTTCAAATTTGTATATTTCTTCATAGTATCTTGATATTATGATTTTCATTTCAGATGGTTCTGTTGTGTCACCCATTCCATTTCTTATTCGTGTTATATGGATCTTCTCTTTCTTTTTATTACTTAAATTTTCCAGTGGTTTGCTGATTTTATTAATCTTTCTTGTTGATTCTTTCTATTGTTTTTCTGTTTCATTTATTTCTGCTCAAATCTTTATTATTTCTTTTCTTCTAAATACTTTAGGCTTATTTTTCTGCTCTTTTTCAAATTGTTGCAAATGTTGGGTTAAGTTGTTGATTTTGTCTTCTTTGATGTGTACATTTATGGCTATCAATTGCCCTCTGATCACTGCTTTTGTGTGTCCCAAAGATTTTGATATGTTGCATTTTCATTCTTATTTGATTCAAGGATTTTTATTATTTTTTTAAATTTATATATATAGAGCAAATTCATTTTCCATACAGCAGTTCATACACATTTTGTCTTATGACATTGACTGCAATTCCCTACAATGTAACAACTCTCTTCCCACTCCCCCCCCTTGTTACTTCTTCCCTGTGTCCTTCCCTCCTATGCACTTCCACCCCCTGAGCTGTCTCCCTGTCCAAACACTGCCCTTCTGTTCTCCCATGATGTATTACTCCATGTAGTATATCTACCTGATTTAAGTATTCACTCTATATGCCTGTCTTTGTTTGGCTGGAAGCCACAGGAGTGAGTTCAATTCCAGACCTGAAGGGTGGCTAGGGGCTATAGTCTTAGGGGTCTCAGCAGGCTCTATCAAAGCAGAAAAACTGGTCTTTTTTATGATTTTGAGTTTTGTTCCACATTGTTCTCTCACTCTACCCAGGATCTCATGCACCAATCCCTTTCTGAGTGTTTGACAGTGGTAGTTGGGCACCATCTAGTTCTTCTGGTCTCATGGGCGTATAGGCTGAGGATCACATGGTTTACTAGTCCCTTGGACTGATTGTTTCCATGTGTCTTTGTTTTTCTTCATTCTTCTTTGCTCTGGATGAGGAGAAACCTACCAGTTGCATCTAGATGACCACTTGCAAGCTTTTGAGATTTCAGTTGCTACTCACTGAAGTACAATGTAGAATAATGTTTTTGTGTAGTATGTTACACCAATTGAGCTTGATGTCGATAGTGACCATGGTCCCAAGCCCACAAGTCCAACTACTCACTCCCTCTGGGTAGCTTCCTATGGTCAAGAAGCCACCACAACCTTACCCCTTGTCAGCTCTACTATACATCTGAAAAATTTTATAGCAGATACAAATACACATGTAGAAATATGTTCTGTTAACCCTATTCATGGTCATGGGCATGCTTCCCCCTGCCTAGGCATACCTGATCCTTCTTCCTGTCTATCCATGTATCCACCTGTAGATCAATGCTTGCCATCACTGACAACACAGTATTGCATATGCAAAAGAGTCCTTTTTTGTTGTCTGTACCTCCCATGTACCTCTCTATGTCTTCTTCTCCCTCAATGCCACCATGTTAATCACTTACATTTGGTACATTGCCTCCAGGAATTTTTTAATTTCATTTTTTATTTCTTCTGTTATCCAGTTGTTCTTAAGGAGGGTGCTGCTCAGTTTCCATGTGTTTGCTCTTCTTCAGTTGATCTTCCTATTGTTGATTTCTAATTATATAGCATTGTGGTCTGAGAAGATGCTTTGCAGTATTTTAATGTTTTTAAATTTATTAAGGCTTGCTTTATGGCCTAACATATGATCTATCACGGAGAATGTTCCATGTTTGCTGGAAAAGAATGTATATTGTGGTGTTGTTGGGTGAAGTGCTCTGTAGATTTCTATAAGGTCAAGTTGGTGGATTGTATTGTTTAGTTCCTGTGTGTCTTTGTTGAGGGAATGTAGTTATTCCCTGTGGTGAGATTTGTTGAGTTTCTTTCCAGTTGTTCTATCTTTCATTGAAAGTGGTGTATTAAAGTCTCCTACTATTACTCTGGAGTCATCTATTTGTCTTTTCAATTTTGTTCAAGTTTGTATGTTGTTTACATATTTGGGGCTCTTTCATTGATTCCAACTAATAGTGACTCCCTTTGGGTTTCTGAGGCAGTAAATCTTTGTGGAAGTAGATTGCCCCATCTTCCTTCCATGGAGCGGCTGGTGGGTTTGAGCCACCAGCTTTCTGGTTGGCAGTCAGATGCCTTAGACATTAAAACACCAGAGCTCCTTGTTTACTATTACTGTGGAGTCATCTATTTGTCTTTTCAATTTTGTTAAAGTCCAATACACAAAAAGGGAATGACCAGCACAAGATCACTAAGGAAAAGGAAGATACTGAGAAGTGCACAAGAGTTACAGATAACAAAGGGAAATACTATTACATATATAATCCAGTACTGTCAGTAATAACATACATTATTCTACAAGTGGATACATATGGAGACAAGCAAGATGATTATATATGGGTAGGTGAACAAGGCTATACCCATGACCATATATAGGTTTGGTAGGTGATTGTAGTGGTGAAGTTTGTGTGTCAACTTGGCTGAGCCTGGTTGAGTGGCTGGCCAGCTGAATGTAGTTATTCCCTGTGGTGAGATTGGTAATTAACTCCATGGTGGAATCTGTTGGAGCAGCTGAGTGGGTATGTGGTCTGCTTTCTGTATGTAAGAAACAGCTTTGGGAATAGTCTCTAGCTTATAGCATGCTTGGACCCTGCATGTAGCTGTGTCGTCATTCAGTAGCCTGTCATGCTGTGCCAACCTTGAGACTTAGAATGGACTTGAATTAATGGTCTGCTGGGAGCTCTGGTAGTGTAGTGCCTAAGGCACTTGACTGCTAGCCAGAAGGCTGGAGGTTCAAACCCACCAGCCACTCCTTGGAAGGAAGGTTGGACAATCTACTTCTGTAGTGATACTGCCTTGGAAACCCAAGGAGGGGTTGTTATGAGTCAGTTCTGACTCGACGGCACATAACAACAACAACAACAGTGTGGTTTGGTAACATTGGGACTGTGCCATTTTATTTGTAGGCCTTGGGCTTGTTAGCCTACTTAGCCAGTAGCTGCCTGAGTGAAGTGATGCCTCTAGCTTCAGTGGGCTGGGAGCAAGAGGCAGAGCTGAATCCCAAGGCCGAGGGGCTTTCACACAGCCCCTAGAACCTGGCACTTGGACTTGGACTTAAAGCCTCCAAATTGTAAGAATAAACTGTTTGTTCAGCCTTCTCATTTGTGGTATATTCCTGTCAGAGTGGTAGTAGGTAACTAGAACAGTGATGTATTTATTTCAACAATTCATACACATTTTGTTTTGTGACATTTATTCCAATCCCCCAGTGCAGAAGCACTCTTCCCACTTTCTCCCTGTGTTTACCATCTCCCTTTGTCTTTCTTGCCTATTCCTTACTGCTTTCCTAGCTCTATGCCTGGGCAAATGCTGCCTTCTTGGTTTCATATGGTATATTGTTCCAATGAATACATAGCCTCCTGGTATCACTGTTCACCTTAGAGCTCCATCTATTGATTGGCTGAAAGTTGAGCCATGGGGTTTGAGTTCAGTTCCTGGCTGGAAAAGTGCATAAGGGCCATGATCTTGGGGTTCCACCACTCTTTGTCAGACCAGTAAGCCTGATCATTTTTCCCCCTTTTTTATTGTGATTTGGGTGAAAGTTTACAGAGCAAAGTCACTCTCCTTACAATAGTTCATATACACTTTGTCTCATGATATTGACTACAATTTACCACAATGCCATAGCTCCCCTCCCACTTCCTCCTGATAGTTACCTCTTCTCTGTGTCCATCCCTTCATGCACTCCTGCCCCTGAGCCATCTCCTTGTGTGTACACAGCCTTTCTATTCTCCCATGATTATTCTCTCCAAGGAGGGTATCTACCTAGTGTAAATGTTCACTTCATATACCTGTCTTTTGTTTGGCTGGAAGCCACAGGTGTGGGTTCAATTCCAGACCTGAAGGGCAGTTAGGGGCCATAGCCTCAGTGGTTCCATCAGGCTCTATCAGACCAGCAAAACTGACCCCCTTTTTTCCCCCCAAATGACTTTGAGTTTTGTTCCACACTATTCTCCCACTCTATCCAGGATCTCCTATATAGATCCCCCTCTGAGTGGTATCTCCTAATGTTACCCCAATCAGAGTGGTCAGCATTAGTAGCTGGGCCCCACATATTTCTTCTTGTCTCAGGGTTGTAGAGGCTGGGGTTCATATGCTCCATCAGTGCTTTGGACTAATTGTTCCCTTGCATGCTTTTCTTCGCTCTTCTTGGCTCTGGCTAGGGACAACCAAGAGTTATACCTTAGATGGCCGCTTACAAGCTTTCAAGGTCCTACTCACTACTCACTAAAGTAAGATGTAGAACCTTGTCTTTGTGGACTACGTTATGCCAATTGACCTTATTGTCCCCCAAGACTAAGGTCCTGAGTCCCCATGCCTAATTACTTTAAAGTTTTTACTTATGATTAAGGAGCTTTCATAAATAACTATGCCCCCTGTATGGTCTGCTACATTCATGGATGTATTTGCAGGCTATAAATACATAGGTAGGGATAGCCTCTCTCAAACCTACATATATTTGTGGGTGTAGTCCCATTCACCTTCCAACTCCTGTTTAGCTTGAGTTTCTACCTATGTATCCACTTGTAGATTAGTGTTATTACAGGATTGTGTAAGTAATAGTATTTACCTTTGCTGTCTTTGACTCTTGTGCTCCACCCTATCCCTTCTACTGCCTTGATAATTTTATGCTGACTCTCCCCATTATTGGATATTGACTTTCCCTTCACCCAAATTAATACATGCTTACCCTCTAGTTAGTGATTTACACTTTCCTGCCCTCTCACCCCAGTAACCTTCAAAGAATGGCTCATTCTGTGCGTAGATCTTTTCTTGACTTTTTACAGTGGTGGTCTCATACAATATTTGTCCTTTTGTGATTGATTAATTTCAGTTATTGTAATGCCCTCTAGGTTCATCCATATTATAAGGTGCTGCACAGATTCATCATTATTCTTTAACATTGTATTATGTGTATGTACCATAGTTTATTTATCCATTTACCCATTGATGTGCACTTAGATTGTTTCCATCTTATTGCTCTTGTGAATAATGCTGCAGTGAATATGGGTTTGAATATATCTGTTCAGCTCTTATTTCTCTAGGATATATACCTACTAGTGGGATTACTGGATCATATGGTATTTCTAATTCCAACTTCTTAAGGAAACACCATACCACTTTCCACAGTGATTGTAACATTTTACAGTCCTATCAGCAATGTATGATGGTTCCAGTCTCTCCACACCCTTGCCTTCATTTGTTGTTTTCTGCTCTTTTAAAACTTTTCTGTTATTGCTGGGATGATATCTCATTGTTTTTTTTGATTTGAATCTTTCTAATTACTAACTAGGAGCTCTGGTGGCATAGTGCCTAAGGCATTTGACTGCAAAACAGAAGGCTTGAAGCTCAAACCCACCAGCCACTCCTCAGAAGGAAGGTTGGGCAATCTACTTCCATAGTGATACTGCCTTGGAAACTCAAGGAGAGGTCGCTATGAGTTAGATACGACTCCACAGCAGTAGTTGCATTACAATGGCTAATTATTACAAGTATTTCTTCATGTGTTTGTTAGCCACCTGAATGTCTTCTTTGGTGAAATGTCTGTTCATGTCCTCTGCCCATTTTTTAAAATTGGATTTTCTTTTTATTGTTGAAATTTTGAAGTTTTCTATGAATTTTCAAGGTTAGTTCTTTGTTTGACATGCCATTGCCAATTTTTTTTCTCCAGTCCGTAGATTCTCTTTCTCTCTTTTTTTAATTTTTTCACTCTTTTGGTGAATGCTTATGGTGTATATAAGTGTTTAATTTTTAGGAGATTCCAGTTGTCTGGTTTGTCTTCTGCTGTTGTGAATTTTTAATGTTTGATAGTGTATATATGCCATGTGTTAGGGTACCCAAGTTTGCCCCTATATTTTCTTTAATAATCATCATGGTTTTAGGTTTTACATTTAGCTCTTCAATCTATCTGGAGTTAATTTTTGTATATGGTGTGAGATATAGATCCTATTTCATTTTTCTGCAAATGGATGCCCAGTTTTGCCAGTTCCATTTGTTATAGAGACTCTCTTTTCCCCGTTTAATGGGTTTCAGCTCTTTTTTTTTTTAAAAAAAATCAGCTGTCTGTAGGTGGATGAATTTACTTCTGGGTTCTCAGTTCTGTTCCATTGATCTGTATGTCTGCCATTGTTTTGACAATGAGTCATTGTTTTGAGACTGGGGAGTATGAGGCCTTCTACTTTGTTCCTGTTCATTAGCAGTGCTTTGCTTATCAGGAAGGAACTCTGGTGATGTAGTGATTAAGTCATTTGGGTACTAACCAAAAGGTTGGCGGTTGTAACCCATCAGCCACTCTGTAGGAGAAAGATTAAGTGGTCTGTTTCTACAGAGATTTATAACCTTGGAAACCCTATGGTGTGATTCTGTTCTGCCCCTATTGTGTTGCTATGAGTCAGAATCGACTTAATGGCAGTGGGTTTGCTTTGCTTTTGTTTGCTTGTCTGTGGTCTATTTCTTTCCGTATAAAGTTGGTGATTCATTTTTTCCATTTATTTTAAGAATGTTGGAATTGGGATTGCATTATACCTGTAGATCACTTTGTGTAGCATTGACCTTTTCCCAATGTTAAATTTACCACAGTGCAAGAACTCCCCTCCCACTTCCTCCTGATAATTACCTCTTCCCTGTGTCCATTTCTCCATGCCCTCATGTCCCCTGAGCTGTCTCCCTGTGCATAAGCAGCCCTTCTTTCTCCCATGCTTGTTCTCTCCAAGGAGTGTATCTACCTCAGGTAAATGTTCAACTCATATGCCTGTCTTTTGTTTGGCTGGAAGCCACAGGTGTGG
>NW_006922355.1:283768-316062 GCF_000298275.1 Orycteropus afer afer
TTTTTTTTTTTTTTTTTTAATCAAGAATAGGTGTTTTGGTTACTTCGTGCTGCTCAAACAGAAAATAGCACAGGTGGACAGCCTTAACAATCAGCAATCTATTTTCTTACAGTTTTGGAGGCTAGAAGTCCGTGTTCAAAGTGCTAGGCTCTAGGGGCTGGGTGAAAGCCCCTTGTCCATGGGCTTCAGCTCTGCCTCTTGCTCCTGGACCCCTGAAGCTAGAGGCTTTCTTCACTCAGGCAGCAGCTGGCTGCTGAGGCTGATAAACCCAATAAGTCAAAAGTAAACCCAACAAATATGAAGGCAGAGTCCTGATATTACCAGACTACATGGCAGACCATTGATTCAAGTCTACTGAAAGTTCCAAGATCAGCAGACAACATGGCAGGCTGCTGAATAATGATTTGGCTACATGCAGGATTCAAGCATGCCTAAAGCTACAGACTATTCCTAAATCTTCTCCTTATATACTGAGAGTCGACCACCTAGCTAAGACAGCTACTCAGCTGTTCACAGTAGATTCCACATTGGAGTTGATTACCAGTCTCATCATGGAGAATACTACATTCAGCTGCCCAGCCACTTAAAACCAGGCCCAGCCAAGTTAGCACATAACCTTAACTACCACAATCGGTGTTGAATTTTGTCAAATTACTTTTGTGTATCAATTGATATGATAATGTGGTTATTTTCCTTTGTTTTATTTATGTGGGAGATTGCGTTGATTGTTTTTCTAATGTTGAACCATCTTTACATAACTGGTGCATATCACACTTTGTCATGACCTGTTTTTATGGATATGTTTCTAGATTCTATTGGCTAGTATTTTGTTGATAATTTTTGTGTCAGTGTTCTTGAAGGCTATTGATCTGTAATTTTATTTTTTCAAAATTGTGATTAGGGTGAGTTTTTAGAGTAAGTTGGTTTCCCATTCAACAATCCACACACATTCTCTTCTGTGACATTTACTGCAATCTTCACACTGTAACAGCAATAGCATTTTTCTCACTTCTCTGCATCCACATTTTACTTTCATACTTCCTTCCCATCCCATCTGATGTTCCTAGCTCTACCCACTGGAAAATGCTGTCCCCTTGATCTCATATGGATGATTTTTCTAATGAGTGCATATCCTCCTGATATCACTCTTCACCTTATAGGCCAGTTGAGTCACAGGAGTTAAGTTCAATTCCTAGTTTGAATGATGTCTAAAGGCTGTAGTCTCAGAGATTCCACCAGTCTTCATCAGACAAGTAAGCCTGATCTTTTTATGATTTTCAGGTTTTTTTTTTCACATTTTCCCTTACTCTATCCAGGAATTCTTTTTTTTTTTTTTTTTTTTTATCCTATCCCTCCTCCCTTTTAAAAAAGTTTTGTGATTTGGGTGAAATTTTACATAGCAAATTCATTTTCCATACCGCAGTTTATACACATTTTGTTTCATGACATTGACTGCAATCCTCACAGTGTAATGGCTCTCTTCCCTCTTCCTGCCTGTAGTTACCTCTTCCTTGTGTCCTTTTTTCTATGCAGTCCTGTCCCCTGAGCTATGTACCTGTGCAAATTCTGCCCTTCTGATTTTCTATGATTGATTGTTTTAGGAGAGTTTAACTTATAGACCTGTGTATTGTTTGCCTGAAAGCCAAGGAAGTGAGTTCAATTCCAGGCCTGAAGGATGACTAGGGGCCATGGTGTCAGGTATTTCACCAGGCTCTATCAGACCAGTAAGCCTGGTCCTTTTTTTTTTTTTTTTAAATGATTTTGAGTTTAGTTCCACACTTTCCCCCCACTCTATCCAGGATCTCCTGCACTGATTCCTTTCCGAGTTGTTGACAGTAGCCAGGCACCATCTAGTTCTGGTCTCATGGTCATATAGGCTGAAGTTCATATGGTACACTACTCTCTTAGACAAATTGTTTCCATGTGTCTCTGGCCTTTTTCAGGAGCTCTGGTAGCATAGTGCCTAAGGTACTTGACTGCTAACCAGAAGACTGGCAGTTCAAACTCACCAGCCACTCCTTGGAAGGAAAGTTGGGCAATCTACTTCCTTAGTGATATCGCCTTGGAAACCCAAGGAGGGGTCACTATGAGTTGAGTCCGACTCCATGGCACATAACAACAACAACAACTGGATTTCTTCATTCTTCTTTGCTCCAGACAAGGAGAGACAAATTGTTGCATCTACATGGTCACTTGCAAGCTTTTGAGACCCCAGTCACAACTCACCAAAGTAGGATGTGGAAAAATGTTTTTGTGTAGTATGTTATACCAATTAAGATTGATGTTCTGCATGATCATGGTTCCTGAGCCCACAGGTCCAACCACATGCTCCATCAGGGTGGTTGTCTGCAGCTAAGGAGTTATCATAACTTTGCCCCTGTTATTTCTATTTCTATAGATATTCTTACAGCACATACAAATGTGTATGTAGAAATATTGTCTGCCAACCTTATATATAGTCCCTTTTGCCTAGACATACCTGATCATTTTACCTGTCTACCCATAGATTAATGTTTGTTATTACTGATAATGCTGTATTGTATACGTAAAAGTGTTTATCTTTGTTGTCTGTACTTCTTGTCCACCTCTCTGTGTCTTCCTTTTTCTTAGTGTTATTGTGTTGGTCACTCACTTTTGGTATATTGCCTTTCCCTTTACCTAAATCAACACTTGTCTCTTACCTATCTAGCAATTTTCCCTCCCCTTCCTTTTTCTCTTCTCCCCTCCCATCCCTGGTAACCAACACAGAAAATTTCCTTCCATATATAAACCTTTCCTTGACTTTTTACAATAGTGAGCTAATACTGTATTTATCCTTCTGTGATTGACTTATTTCACTCAGCATTATAACCTCCAAGTTCATCCATGTTGTGCAGTGTTTCACAATTTTACATTATTCTTTAGTATCACATAGTATTCTGTTGTGTGTATGTACCACAGTTTGGTTATATATCCTTCCATTGAAGGGCACTTGGGTTGTTTCCATCTCCTTGTTGTGAATAGTGCTGTGTGTATGTATCTACTCATGTGGTTCTGTTCAAGAACTCTTATTGTGATCCCTTTCAGAGTGGTCAGCACTGGTAGCCAGGCATGATTTAGTTCTTCTGGTCTCAGGATTGTGGAGGCTGGGGTTTGCAAATGTCCATTAGTCTTTTTGTCTCATGATATTGACTGCAATTCCCCATAATGTAGCAGCTCTCTTCCCACTTCATCCCTGTAGTTACCTGTACTACCCACTTCCTCCCTGTAGTTACCCTGTGTCCTCCCCTCCTATGCACTCACACCCTGCCCTAGCTGTGTTCCTGTGCAAAACCTGCCATTCTGTTCTCTCATGATTGATTGCTCCAAGTAGTGTAACTATCTGATGTAAGTGTTCAGGCTATATGCCTGTCTATTATTTGGCTGGAAGCCACAGGAGTGAGTTCAATTCCAGACCTGAGGGATAGTGAGGGGCTGTAGTCTTAAGGGTCTCAACAGGCTCTATCAGACCAGCAAACCTGGTGTGTGTGTGTGTGTGTGTGATTTTGAGTTTTGTTCCACATTGTTCTCCCACTCTATCCAGGATCTTCTACACAGGTCCTCCTCTGAGTGGTTGACAGTGATAGCTGGGCACCATCTAGTTCTTCTGGTCTCATGTTCATATAGACTGAAGATCACATGGTCTACCAGTCCCTTGGACTAATTGTTTCCACACATCTTTGATTTTCTTAATTCTTCTTTGCTCTGGACAAGAAGAAATCCATTATTGCATCTAGATGGCCTCTTGAAAGCTTTTAAGATCCCAGTCACAACTCACCGAAGTAGGATGTGGAACACTGCTTCTGGATACTATATTATGTCAATTGAGTTTGATGTCCCCTGTGACCATGGTTCCAAGTCCACAGGTTCAACTATTCACTTCCTCCAGGTAGATGGCTGTGGCACGAAATCACCACAACCTTGTCCCTTGTCACCTTTACTGTATACTTGGATGTTCTTACAGCACATACTAATATGCTTGTAGAAACATCATCTGAAAACCCTATACATGGTCATGGACACTCCTCTCTGCCTAGACATACATGATTGTTCAGCCTGTCCACTCATCTATCCATCCATACATCAATGTTTTCCATCACCGATGATGCAATATATTCAAAAGGGTTCATCTTTGTTGTCTATACCTCCCATGTACCTCTTTCTGTCTTCCTCTTCTTTGATGCCACTGTATTGATCACTCACATTTGGTACATTGCTCTTCCCTTCACCCAAGTCAATACTTGACTCAACCTATCTAGCAGTGTTCTCTCCCCTCTCCTCCAACCCCTGGTAGCCAACAGAGAAAGTTTTGTTTCACATATAAACCTTTTCTTGACTTTTTACAGTATTGAACCAATACAATATTTGTCCTTGTGTGATTGACTTATTTCACTCAGTATAATGTCCTCCAACTTCATCCATATTAAGTGGTGTTTTGTAGATGCTGTGTTATTCTTCAAGGTTACATAGTATTCCACTGTGTGTATGTACCATAGTTTGGTTATCCATTCTTCAGTTGATGGACACCTACGTTGTTTCTATCTTTTGGTTATTGAAAATAGTGCTGCGATGAATATGGGTGTGCACAAATCTGTCCTTGTGCTGGCCCTCGCATCTTTAGGATATATATCTAGTAATGGAATGACTAGATTAAATGGTATTTCTAATCTGGATACTGTAGGAGACTTTTGTTGTTCTTTTTCTAATTGTTGGAGTTGTTGAGTTAGAGTGTTGATTCTGTTTCTTTCTTCTTTTTTTGGATGTGTGCATTTATTGCTATAAGTTGACTTCTGATTACTGCTTTCGCTATGTCCCATAGGTTTTGGTAAGATGTATCTTCATTCTCATTTGTTTCTAGAAATTTTTAAATTCCACTCTTTATTTCTTCTATTACAAAGTAGTTTTTGAACACTGTATTATTCAACTTACATGTTTGATATTTTTCCTTTGATCTTCCTATTATTGATTTATAATTTTATAGCATTATGGTAAGAAAGATACTGTGATAGTTGGAGCTGTGTGTCAACTTGGCTGAACCACAATTCTGTGTGGTTTAAGCAATTGTGATGTGGGTTGTTCCAATGATGGGATCAGATATATATGTTTTGAGCAGCCAATCTGTTGAAAGGGAGTTTCTCTAGGGGTGTGGTCTGCTTGCAGTATATTTATGGACATCCTGGGAAAAGAGACACTCTTCTGTGGATGGGGATTCTGTTGTGCTGCCTACAGATGTCCATGAGGGAACAACCCACCATTCAGCCTGGAGATCTTGGAATAGTCATTTGTTGGAGTCAGCAGCCAGTATACTGCTTGCCAACCTTGAGCTCATCAGCCCCTGCAGCTGTGTGAGTCAAGAAAAGCCTCCAGCTTGACATTTGATGTAGGAAATTGGGACTTGCCAGCTTCTGTAAGTGTGTGAGCCATTTCCCTAAGATAAATTTCTTTCTCTATATATATAAGCTTTACTGATATTGCTTCTCTAGAGAAACCAGCCTAAAACATTTGGTACCAGGAGTGGTTCTAGAGAGACAAAATCATAAGGATGGGCTTCCTAAATGGGTTCTCCAATTCAATTAATCGTAAAGGCACTGGTGACCCTGCCTGCACTAGTAAAGAGGGCCCTGCTAATTAATATGTGGCATGAGGTGGCAACATTAATATGCAAAATAGCACCACCAATAGATGAAGTACTTGTGAGAAGTGAGGCTCTGGGTGATCACATATTTGATACTTTTCTGCAATTTTGTCAGCATGAGGAGTATAAGGAACCTGATTGGCTGGTCCTATTTACATTAGACAAAGTGGTGAAAGAGTGAGATGAGCTCAGAGCTTCTGAGTTACAGCTTAATTGCCACATAAAAGACCTCAATCTTTCTAGTTGTGCTCTGTAAGAAAGCCTTATTTCTTCTAGTAACAGAGCTGATATTGCTGAAAACCAAACCCAGAGTCTTATTGTAAGGGTAGCTGAATTACAATGCCAATTAAATTGCTAACCCAGAATGGTATATGAAGTTAAAGTGAGGTCATTGATTGGGAAAAAATGGGATCCTGAAACCTGGAATGGGGACATATGGGTAGATAGTCAGGAAGGTCAGGATATGGAGCTGGTAATTCTGTTGAATCCCTTCCATCTGAAGGGATTACTGTAAAACCATCATCCCCTCCACCTCAGTTTGATGGGATTAACCCAACAGTTCCTGTTGTGTCATTGCCTGAGGCAGAGACCATGGAAGACATTGCTGAATGTTCTCTGGAACTGCCCCAACCACCCATTGTTGCTGCTAAAGTTGAATCCAAGCAAGCCCCAAAAGGTGAAATACAAAGTGTGACTGAGGAGGTGGCACACTACACCTGAAAAGACCTACTTGATTTTGTTAACATGTACAAACAGAAACCAGGATAATATGTATGGGAAGGGCTACTGAGGATGTGGGATAATGGTGCAAAGATGTAACATTGGATCAGTCTGAGTTTATTGATTTAGGCCCACTTAGTACAGATTCGTCATTCAATATTTCAGCTTGAGAGGTTAGGAAAGGATTTAACAGTTTATTTGGTTGGCTTACTGAAGCATGGAATATGCGGTGGCCTATCTTAAGTCAAGTAGATGTACCAGACCTGCCTTAGTATAATGTAGAAGAAGGTATCCAGAGGCTTAGGGAAATTGGCCTTTTAGAATGGATTTATCAGATTAGACCCCTAAAGGCAGAAATGGAGAGTCCAAAAGACACACTTTTCACCAGTATGGTGAGGAATAAATTTGTGAAGGGGGACCCAGTATCCTTGAAGACTGCTGTGATTGCTATTTTATGTAAGCCAGATTTGATAGTGGGAACTTCCCTGATTGAACTAAGACACTTAACTATGATGGGGCTGATTGGACTCCATGGTAGTAGGGGCTATGTGGCAGCAGTTAATCAACAAAGGCAAGGTGGGCATGGTTACCGTAATGGGCAGCAGAGTCAGAACAATAATCAGAATACTCTGACTCATGTAGAATTATGGCATTGGCTATTTGTGCAGGGTGTTCCTAGTAGTGAAATACATGGCAAACCTATTGAATATTTACTTGATCTGTATAGACAGAAGAATTCTAGGTCATGTGAACATAAGCCTAGATTGAATCACCAGAATAGAATCAGGCCTCTCAATCAATACCCAGACTTGAGTCAGTTTACAGACCCACAACCCCTTGAATGAAGGGGAGGCTGGGTTCCCTTGTGGAAGGACCTAGTTACATTGCCAAAAATTTATAATGTCATCTTTTTCCCAGCCTTCCCCAAAGGGATCTGAGGTCTTTTACAAGAGTGACTGTTCATCAGGGAGAAGGAAATAATCAGACTTTTTGGGGATTACTGGACACTGGCTCTGAACTGACACTCATTCCAGGAGACCCAGAGCATCATTGTGGCCTGTCAGAGTGGGGCATATGGAGGTCAAGTTATTGATGGAGTCTTAGCTAAGGTGCGTCTCACAGTGGGTCCAGTGGGTGCCTGAACCCATCCTGTAGTGATTTCTTCAGTTTCCGAATGCATAATCGGAATAGATAAACTCAGCAATTGACAGAATTCCCACATTGGATCCTTGACATGTGGAATAAGGGCTATTATGGTAGGAAAAACCAAGTGGAAGCCATTAGAACTGCCTCTACCTACAAAAATAGTAAACCAAAAGCAATACCACATCCTGGAGAGGTTGCAGAGATTACTACCACCATTAAGGACTTGAAGGATGCAGGGATGGGGATTCCCACCACATCACCATTTAATTCACCTATTTGGCCTGTGCAAAAAACAGATGGATCTTGGAGAATGACAGTAGATTATCATAAACTTAATCAGGTGGTGACATGACTCCAATTGCAGCTGTTGTCCCTGATGTGGTTTCATTGCTTGAGCAAATTAGTACATCTCCTGGTACTTGGTATGCAGCTATTGATCAGCCAATGCATTTTTCTCTATACTAATTTCAAAGGACCATCAGAAGCAGTTTGCCTTCAGCAAACCCAACAGTATACTTCCACAGTGCTTCCTCAGGGGTATATCAACTCCTCAGCCCTATGTCATAATTTAGTCCATAGTGATCTTGATCACCTTTCCCTTCCACAAGACATCACACTGGTCCATTATATTGATGACATCACGCTGATTGGCCCTAGTAAGGAAGAAGTGAAAAACATATGCATACTACAGGTTGGGAAATTAACCCAACAAAAATTCAGGTAACTTCCACGTCAGTGAAATTTCTAGGGGTCTAAGATAGTGTAGTGCCTAAGGCACTTGACTGCTATCCAGAAGGCTGGCGGTTCAAACCCATCAGCCACTCCTCTGAAGGAAGATGGGGCAGTCTACTTCTGTAGTGATACTGCCTCAGAAACCCAAGGAGGGGTTGCTATGAGTTGGGTCTGACTTGACAGCACATAATAACAGCAACAATGGTGTGTGTCATGTCGAGATATTCCTAAAGTGAAGGATAAGGTATTGTATCTGAGTTCCCCCACAAGTAAAAAGAAGGCACAACATCTGGTGGGTCTCTTTGGATTTTGGAGGCAACATATCCCTCTTTTGGTTGTATTGCTTCAGCCTATTTATCAAGTGACTCAGAAAGATGCTAGTTTTCTATGGGGCCCAGAACAATAGAAGGCTCTGCAACAGGTTCAGCCTGCCATGCAGGCAGCTCTTCCACTTGAGCCATATGGTCCAGCTGATCCAATGGTGCTTGAAGTGTCTGTAGTAGATAGAGATGCTGTTTGGAGTCTTTTGGCAGGTTGCAATTGGTGAATCACAATTTTGGAGCAAAGCCCTGCCATCCTCAGCAGATAACAACTCTCCTTTTGAGAAACTGCTTTTGGCTTGTTACTGGCCTTTAGTAGAGACTGAATGCCTAACCATGGACCACCAAGTCACCATGAGGCCTGAGCTGCCCATCATGAACTGGGTGTTGTATGAGCCACAGAGTCATAAATTTGGACGTGCACAGCAGCACTCCATCATTAAATGAAATTGGTATATCAGAGATTGGGCTCAAGCAGGACCTGAAGGCACAAGTAAGTTGCATGAGGAAGTGGCCCAAATGTATGTGGTCTACAGTCCAGTCATATTAGCGTCCCTCTCCCAGTCTGCACCTATGGCCTCATGGGGAGTTCCTTATGATTAGTTGACTGAGGAAGAGAAAACTCATGCCTGGTTTACAGATGGTTCTGCATGATATGCAGGCACCACTGGAATGTGGAGAGCAGTGGCACTGCAGCCCCTTTCTGGGACTTCCTTGAAGGACAATGGTGAAGGGAAATCCTTTCAATGGGCAGAACTTTGAGCTGTGCATATGGCCATTCACTTTGCATGGAATAAGAAATGGTCAGATGTGTGATTTTATATGGATTCATGGGCTCAGCAACATGAATCCCACTTACCAAGGCTGATTTGACTACTGCCCTGCTGAGTGCTCAATCTGCCAACAGTAGAGACCAACACTGAGTTTGTGATATGGAACTATTTCTCAGGGTAATCAGCCAGCAACCTGGTGGCAGGTTGATTGCATTGGACCACTTCCATCATGGGAATGACAGTGTTTTGTTCTTACTGGAATAAAAACTTATTCTGGATATGAATTTGCCTTCCCTGCACACAATGTTCCTACCAAAACTACCATTTGTGGACTTACAGAATGTTTTATCCATTGTCATGTTATCCCACACAGTATTGCTTCAGATCAAGGGACTCACTTCAAAGAAATGAAGTGTGGCAATGGGCCTATGCTCATGGAATTCGCTGGTCTTACCACATTCCCCATCATCCTGAAGCAGCTGGCTTTATGGAACAATGGAATGGCCTACTGAAAATACAATTACGGCACTAGCTAGGTGGCAATACCTTGAAGGATTGGGGCAATGTTCTCTAGGAGGTTGTATATGATCTAAAATAGCATCCAATATAGAGTGCTTTTTCTCTAATAGCCCTAATTCACAGGTCCAGGAACCAAAGGGTGGAAATGGTCACTATTACCCCTAGTGACCCACTCAAAAAATTTTCACTTCCTGTCCCTGCTCCCTATGCTCTGCAGGTCTACAGATCTTAGTCCCAAAGGGAGAAACATTCCCACCTGGAGACATAATACTGATTGCATTGAACTGGAAATTAAGAATTCCACCTGGCCATTTTGTCTTCCTCATGTCTCTGGATCAACAGACAAAGAAGGGATTACTGTACTATCTGTCGTGATAGATTCTGATTACATAATGGAGGTAAAGAAGAATATGTCTGGAATACAGGAGATTCTTTAGGACGTCTCTTAGTACTACCATGTCTTGTGATTAAAGTCAATGGAAAATTACAGCAACCCAATTCTGATATGACTAGTAATGTCCCAGACCCTTCAGGAAGAAGGTTTGGGTCACCCCACCATGACCAGCTGAGGTTCTTGCTGAGGGCAAGGGAAATACATAATGGGTGGTGGAAGAAGGCAGTTCTGAATATCAGCTATGACCATGTGACCAGTTGCAGAAACGAAGATTTTGATTATTATATTTCTTCATTGTATATGTGCATCAAATATTTTTGTTTCCTTCTGTTATGAACTGTATAATGTCAATAATGTTAATGTGTTTCATTTGTACACATATTAGAGTATCATGTTAGGTGCTAATATGACTTTATAATTGTCCTTATGTAGAGATTATATATGGTTAAGAAAATGTGTACAACTGCCAAGTTGACAAGGGGTGTACTGTGATAGTTGGAGCTGTGTGTCAACTTGGCTGGACCACAATTCTGTGTGGTTTAAGCAATTGTGATGTGGGTTGTTCCAATAATGGGGTCAGATATATATGTGTTGAGCAGCCAATCTGTTGAAAGGGAGTTTCCCTATGGGTGTGGCCTGCTTCCAATATATTTATGGACCTCCTGGGAAAAGAGACACTCTTCTGTGGATCAGGATTTTGTTGTGCTGCCCACAAATGTCTGTGAGCAAACAACCCACCATTTGGCCTGGAGATCTTGGATTCATCATTCGTTGGAGTCACATCCACTATAGTGCCTGCCAACCTTGAGTTCATCTGTCCCTGGAGCTGTGTGAGTCGGGAAAAGCCTCCAGCTTGACATTTGATCCAAGAACTTGTGAATTGCCAGCTTCTATAAGTGTGTGAGCCATTTTCCTAAGACACATTTCTCTCTCTCTCTCTCAGCTTTAATGGTTTTGCTTCTCTAGAGAACCTAGTCTAACACAGATTCTTTGTAATATTTCAATGTTTTTTAATTTATTGAAGCTTATTTTATGTCCTAACATATAATCCCTTCTGGATAATGACCCATGTGCACTGGAGAAGAATATGAGTTGTGGTTTTGTTGGGTGGAGTGCTCTGTATATTTCTACGAGGTCAAGCTGGTTGATTGTGTTGTTGAGTTCTTCTGTATCTTTATTGAGTTTTTTTTTTCTAGTTGAGCTGTCCCTCTTTGAAAGTGGTGTGTTAAAGTCTCCCACTACTATTACAGAGTTGTTTATCTTCCCTTTGAATTCAATTAATATTTGTTTCATGTATGTTGGAGCACTTTCATTGGGTGCATAGATATTTATTATGGTAATGTCTTCTTGGTCAATTGACCTTTTCAGCATCATATAGTGACCCTTTTTGTCTCTTATACTGTTTTCCACCTTAAAGTCTATTTTATCAGAAATTAATATTGACATTCCTGCTCCTTTTTGGTTGCTATTTGCTTGGTATATTTTTTCCCACCCCATTAACATTTAATTTGCTTTTTTCTTTATGTCTAAGGTGGGTCTCTTGCAGGCAGCATATCAATGAATCTTCTTTTCTTATCCAGACTGCCACTTTCTCTTGAATGGTGTATTTAGTCCATTCATATTGAGTGTAATTAGTGATAGGTATGAATTGATTCCTGACATTCTATTTTTTTTTTTTTTGTCATTTTTTGGAGATTTCCTTGGTCCAAATACTCTTCTGTGCTGAGTTCATTTTGTTATCAATTGTATTCTCTCTTTTCTTCTGTATTGTTGGTTTTGTGCTTACTAAGCCCATAAGTTTTCCTTTTTTTTTTTAGGGGGATTTTCTCTGTGGTCACCTTGGGGTGATTTCTTGTTTCTATATTTTTGGGACAGTCTGTTCTATAAGGCCATTGTCATGTTTTCCTCTCCATTTGTAAGTTTTGTTCCTAGAACTTTTATTCCCTCTATTTGCTTTGTTGGTGGCGTCACATGCAGATTGATTCCCTTCTTTCTTTGTTTACAATGTTTTATGAGCTTATATTGAGCATCTATTTCTGATTTGGATTTAAAGTTGATGTCACGTGTCTTGATTTTATTGTTCTTTGTTTTGGGTTCTCTATTGGAAGGACTTCCTTAAGCATTTCTTTTAGGGTTCATCTGGTTTTCAAAAATCCCTTAATTTCTCTTGGTCTGAAAATGTCTTGATTTCACCCTCATATTTGAAGGACAATTTGGCTGGATATAGGATTCTTGGTTGGAATTCTTTTCCTTCAGTGTTATATATATGCCATTCCATTGCCTTCTTGCTTTCATGGTTTCTCCAGAGCAATCAGAACTTAGCTGTATTGCTTGTCCATTGTAGGTGACATTTCGTTTTTCCTGGGCTGCTTGGAAGATCCTTTGTTTTTGAGTTTGATTATGATATTTTTTGATGACTTTCTCTTGAGATCTATCCTGTATGGGGTTCTTTGAGCTTATTGGACAAATATGTTTTCTTCCTTCATGATCTGGGGTAAATTTTCTGTTAGGGAGTCTTCCAAAATTTTCTCAGCTTTTTTTCCCCCCTTCTTGTTCTGGAATTCCAATAAGGCATATGTTGTTTCTTTTCATGTCATCCCATATAACTCTTAGGTTCTCTTCATTTCTCTTAAATCTTTGTTCTGATTTTTCTTCATACAGGCTGGTGTCAAGGGATTTATCTTCTGATTGGGAAATGTGCTCTTCAGCCAGTTCTAGCTAATTTTTTTTTGTGCTTACACTGTGTTGTGTGATTCTGTAATTCTAGTATTCATCTTCTGGATCTCTAACTGCTGTTTTTGTATGAGTTCTGATTGTGTATTAATCTTGTTATTTTGTTCTTGAGTGGTTTACTTGAGTTCTTCCAGGGTACTGTCTGTGTTCTCCTTGGTTCTGTTTGGGATTTCCTTAAGTAGAGTTCTAGAAACATATCTTCTAAATTCCTTCTAAGATAATTCTATTGCCTCCTCTTCCTCCATGTTTAATGAGATTTTTGTTTAAGATTTTATTTCTTGAGTGGCCTTGTTCTCTGCCTTTCTTTTCTGCTTGTGCTGACGCAGCCCAGCTCTTGCCAGCCCCTAGTCCACTGTCTTCTTGAGCCCAGACACCATGCCCTCAATTAAGTTGCAGAGTTCTGATGGAGAGATATTTGAAGTTGATGTGGAAATTGCCAAACAATCTGTGACTATCAAGACATCATGTTAGAAGATTTTGGAATGGATGATGAAGGAGATGATGACCCAGCTCCTCTACCAAATGTTAATGCAGCAATACTAAAAAAGGTCATTCAGTGGTGCACCCACCATAAGGATGACCCTCCTCCTCCTGTGGATGATGAGAATAAAGAAAAGAGAATAGATGATATTCCAGTTTGGGACCAAGAATTCCTGAAAGTTGACCAGGGAACACTTTTTGAACTTATTCTGGCTGCAAACTACTTAGACATCAAAGGTTTGCTTGATGTTACATGCAAAACTGTTGCCAACATGATCAAGGGGAAATCTCCTGAGGAGATTTGCAAGCCCTTCAATATAAAAAATCACTTTACTGAAGAGGAAGAAGCCCAGGTATGCAAAGAGAACCAGTGGTGTGAAGAGAAGTGAAATGTGCTTAACACTAAACACTGTAAGGGTTATTCCAAATACTAGTTGCACTGCTCTGTTTATAATTGTTTATTTTAGACAAACAGTAGACAAATGCAGCAGCAAATCAATTGTATTAACAGAATATTATCTTCATTGCATGTGTAGTTTGAGTACGGATTCCAAAACCTATAACTGATTTTCTTCTAGTGTGATCAAAAGTTGTTTTTTTTTTTTGTTGTTGTTGTTTATTTGTTTTGTTTTTTTCTTTGCTCTAAATAAAACTGAACTGTGGGTTCTCTATAGAAAGTGGCATTTTGGGGTTTCCCTCTTTGTAAAGTGATATCTGCCTAGTTTACTGTGTAGTTACCTTTAGTTTAGTGACCTTTTAAAAGTTGGCATTGTAAATAAAACAACTTGCAGAAGTTTGCTGAAATAGAATTAACAAAGTATTATCTTATTCATGAGTTGGAAACTGAAAAAGGGCTATTTGAGGTAAATGATCTGAGTGTGGTTATAAGGATTGTCTTCCAGCTCCCTAGAGTTAAGGAGTACCACTGATAGGGGTTAGCTTGTATGTAGCAAGGCTCCCTTAGTTGAACTTTAAGGCTTGTGTTTGTATTTTAATCCTCTCAACTTTGATTATTTGGTTAGAGACCCAGTTTCTCTACCCACTTTGTGTTTTTTGGGTCGGGGAAGAAATGTAACTAGGCAGTTTGTTAGCTTTTCAATTAAAAAAGACACTTAACTCCTGTGGCATGTCATCTTTTTATAATCACTGTTTCCATGTGGGAAAAACTATTCATATTATTTGCATGTAAAAAATAATTTAATCTTTAACATCAAAACGTGTGGCAAAACCCAGACGGCATCCTTCATGAATGCAAGGTAATTTCAATAAAATGTAAGCTATGTAATATATATATTTCTTTTGTCTTATATGTTTTTTTTTGTTGTTGTTGTTGTTTAATTTGAGGTTGACTGTTGTTTCCTAGAGATTTTGAAGTTGTTGTCTTTAGCTGTTAGTTATGTATTGATTTGTTTTGTCTTGATTTCATGTTTTAATATTTTTGCAAAGGTGGAGCTGGTGTATTTTATTTTTTTTGGTTATTAATTCAGGTGTGCTGGGTTGTTCTGCAGTTTTCTTTGTGATGGTGGAATCACTGTGTGGAAAGTGGATGCAGGTCTCTGTTTATTGTGAACGGGATTTAGGCTTGGAACAAGCAGGTGTTGTGGTAGCTTAATGTGGTTCTTCTACTCTGGTAGCACAGTGCCTAAGGCACTTGACTGCTAACCAGAAGGCTGGTGGTTCAAACCCACCAGCCACTTCTCAGAAGGAAGTGTGGGCAATCTACCTCTGTAGTAATACCATCTCAGAAACCCAAGGAGGGGTTGCTATGAGTCAAGTCTGACTCAACAGCCCATAACAACAAAATCACATTGAATGAAACAGGGGAGAGGTGAGAAAGGTAGGAAAAAAAAAAAAAAAAAAAGGGGGGGGGGGAGAAAAAAGCTCCAAGGTGCCAGTAGGGCATTTCTATGGTTTAGTTCAGCTGCTAATGATGATATTATGTCACTCACAGGCCCACAGTTCAAAATTGGCCAATATCTCAATAGCTAGAGGTCTGCTCTGCTACTTTGTTCTTGGTTCACATAGCTGCAAAAACGGCATACTCCCAGCCCCTCCATGACAAAAAGCTGTCCTGGAAGTGGTGGCTCCAGCCCCATGCCTTGTGGTGCTTGTCCCAGGGCCCACCCACCTGCAGCATGCTTCCCAATTCAGCAGCAACCTGAGCCAGAAGTTTCTCTGCTCTACTTCTTAGAAAAGCAACCCACCCATTAAGCAAAGATCTCAACGTTACTGATAGAAGCCCCTTCTGTGGGTAGACCTCTGGAGTGGCTACTGGCCTTCTGGTGTTCTCCCTTCACTGGCCAGGGAGTTTTCTGTTGATCTCCCTTTGGTCTGTGCACCACAGGGCAAGTTCATTTATTTTGATTCTTCCTGGCTGTTTACCCTGCCTCCACCCCTTTTTTTCCTTTCCTTCTCCACTAAATCTAGCCTTCTCCAACTGAATGAGCTGTTGACAACCCCAGAATCCCTGCTTCAAACTGCTGCAACTAGTTTTTTGAGGCATTAAGATGCTAGAAGGAACAAATGTGTGGGCTACAGGTAAGATGCCATCTTTCCCCATGTATTATTATTATTATTTTTGATATATTGTGGGAATCTATTGGCTAGGATTTTGTTGAAGATTTTTGAGTCTATATTCATGAGGGATATTGTTCTATAGTTTTCCTTTTTTGTGATGTCTTGCCTGGTTTTTGTATCAAGGTTATGCTTGCTTTGTAAAATTAATTTAGGAAGATTCTATTCTTTTCCTACATTCTGGAATAGTTTGAGTAAGATTGGTGTCAGCTCTTCTTTGATCATTTGGTACATTTATCCAGTGAAACCATCTGGGCCAGATAATTTTTTTTTATAACCTGTTCAATTTCTTCTTTTGCTATAGGTCTCTTTAAATTTTCCACCTCAGTCTGTGTTAGTTTAAGTAAGCAGTGTGTTCCTAGAAATCTGTCCATTTCCTCTAGATTTTCAAATTTCTTGGGGTACAGTTCTTCATAGTATCCTGATATTATCCTTTTTATTTCAGTTGGTTCTTTTGTGATGTCACCAAATTCATTTCTTATTCCTGTTATTTGTCTTCTCTCCCTCTTTTTCTTTGTTCAATCTCCAGTGGTTTGTCAGTTTTATTAATCTTTTCAAAAAACCAACTTTTAGTCTTGTTGATTTTTTTCTATTGTCTTACTATTTTCTGTTTCATTGATTTTGCTTGAATCTTTACTATTTCCTTCCTTCTGATGACTGTAGTTTTTTTTTTTTCCTGCTCTTTTTCTAATTGTTGGAGATATTGGGCTAAGGTGTTGATTTTGGGTCTTTCTTCTTTTATGATGTGTGAATTTATCCCCTCCCACTGATCACTGCTTTTGCTGTATCTCAAAGATTTTGGTATGCTGTGTTTTCATTAACACTTGATACACAGAATTTTAAAATTTCTTCTATTATCAGTTGTTCTTAAGGAGGGTGCTGTTCAGTTTCCATGTGTTTGCTCTTTTCTCATTGATCTTCCTGTTGATTTCTAATTTAATAGCATTGTGATATGAGAATATGCTTTGCAGTATTTCAATGTTTTTAAATTTATTAAGGCTTGCTTAATTGGCTAACATATGGTTTATCATGGAGAATGTTCCATGTGCACTGGAAAAGAATGTATATTGAACTTCTGTTGGGTTAAGTGCTTTGTAGATGTCTATAAGGTCAAGTTGGTGAATTGTATTGTTTAGTTCTTCTGTGTCTTTGTTGAGTTTCTTTCCAGTTGTTGTATCTTTCAATGAAAGTGGTATATTAAAGTCTCCTATTATGACCCTGGAGTCATTTGTTTGTCTTTTCAATTCTGTTAAAGTCTGATATATTTTGGGGTTCTTTCATGGGGTCCATGGATATTTATTATGATTATATCTTCTTGTTCGATTGATCCTTTAATCATTATATAATTATAAATAATTGTCTCCTATGGTGATTTTTGTCTTAAAGACAATTTTATCAGAAATTAATATTGCCACTCCTAATTTTTTTTCGGTTGCCATTTGCTTGATATATCTTTTTCCAACCTTTGATTTTTTAGCCTATATTTGTCTTTGTCTCTAAAGTGTGTCTCTTGTAGACAGCATATTGATGGGTATGTTTTCTTAACCATTCTCCAACTCTCTGTCTCTTGAGTGGTGCATTCAGTGTAATTTTTGATAAGTATGAATTTGTTGCTTTTTGTTATTATTATTATTATTTTTGTGTGGTGTTCCTGGTTTCTTTATTCCATATGATTTTCTAGGCTGAGTTCATTTTGTTTATGAATTGTGTTATCATTTCCTTTGTTGCTATTATTTTAGTATTTGCTAAATATTTGTGCTCCTCCTCCTTTTATTGTGATGTGAAAGTTTATCATTTTCTTTTGAGGTTACTCTGTGATCTATAATTTTCTCCCCAAGTTTAGAACAGTCTATTCTATCTTGCAACTTTCTTGATTTCCTCACCATTTAGAAGTTCTGTAACTACACTATTTTTTCACTCTTTTTGTTTTGTAGTTGTCCTTATTTGCCAATTGGTGTCTATGGTTCCCAATTTAAAACTTGTAAGCGTATTTTTTTTTTCTTAATTTTTTAAAATTGTGATTTGGGTGAAAATTTACAGAGGAAATTCACTTTCCACACAGCAGTTCACACACACATTGTCTCATGATATTGACTACAAATTACCACAATGCAACAACTCCCCTCCCACTTCCTCCCAATAGTTACCTCTTCCCTGTGTCCATCCCTCCATGAACTCCTGCTCCCTGAACTGTCTCCCTGTGCATAAACAACTCTTCTTTTTCCTTCTCTCCAAGGAGCATATCTACCTCAGGTACATGTTCAACTCTTATGCCTTTCTTTAGTTTGGCTGGAAGGCACAGGTGTGGGTTCAATTCCAGACCTGATGGGCAGGTAGGGACCATAGTCTCAGTGGTTCCACCAGGCTCTATCAGACCAGCAAACCTGGCCTCCCCTTTTTTTTCAAATGATTTTGAATTTTGTTCCACATTGTTCTCCCTCTCTATCCAGGATCTGCTACATAGGTCCCCCTCTGAGTGGTTGACAGTGGTAGCCAGGCACCATCTAGTTCTTTTGGTCTCATTGTCATATAGGTTGAGGATTGCATGGTGTACCAGTCCCTAGGACTAATTGTTTCCATGAATCTTTGGTTTTCTTTTCTTCATTCTTCTTTGCTCTGGATGAGGAGAGACCCATTGTGGCATCTAGATGGCTGCTTGCAATCTTTTAAGATCCCAGTCACTACTGGCCAAAGTAGGAGGTGGAACAAGGTTTTGTGCAGTATGTTATGCCAATTGTGTTTGGTGTCCCCTGTGACTATGGTCCCAAGCCCACAGGTTCAACTACACACTCCTTCTGGATAGCTGACTATGACCAAGAAGTAACTACAAACTTGTCCTTTGTCAGCTCTATTATACACCAAGGAATTCTTACAGAACATACAAATACATTTGTAGAACCATTGTCTGCCAACCCTATACATGGTCTTGGGTACACTTCCTGCTGCATAAACTACCTAATAGTTCAGCCTGTCCACCCATCTATCCACCTGTATACTCATGTTTGCCTTCACTGACAATGCAGTACTGTGTGTGCAAAAGGTTTCATCTTTGTTGTCTGAACCTCCCATGTACATGTCTATGTCTTCCTCTTCCTCAATGCCACCATGTCGATCACTCACATTTGGTACATTGCCCTTTTCTTCACCCAAATCAATACTTGTCTCTACTTATCTAACAGTGTTCCCTGCCCTCCCACCTCTGGTAATTTCCTTCCATATATAAACTGGTTCTTGACTTTGACAATAACAGACTAATACAATATTTGTCCTTTTGTGATTGACTTATTACACTCAGCATAATGTCATTCAAGTTCATCCACATTATGCAATGTTTTGCAGATTCTACATTATTCTTTAGGGTCACATAGTATTCCATTGTGTGTATGAGCCACAGTTTGATTATCCACTCCTCAGTTGATGGACACCTAGATTATTTCCAGCTTTTTTCTATTGTAAATAATGCTGCAATCAACATGGTTGTGCATATGTCTGTTCTTGTCATGGCTCTCACTTCCTTAGGATATATACCTAGTAATGGAATGGCTGGATCAAATGACATTTCTAATTCAAACTTTTTAAGGAATCACCATACTGCTTTCCACAGTGGTTGTACCATTTTAAAGTCCCACCAGCAGTGTATAAGGGTCCCAATTTCTCTGCATCCTCACCAGCATTTGTTATTTTCTGTCTTGTTGAGCTTTGCTGCTACTGCTGGGGCAAGATGGTATCTCATTGTTGTTTTATTTGCATCTCTCTAATGGCTAATGATTGTGAGCTTTTCTTCACATGTTTGTTGATTGCCTGACTATCCTCCTTGGTGAAGTGTCTATTCATTTATTTTACTTTTTAAAAAATTTTCCATACCTGGGTTGGTTTCTGGGTTATGTCATCATGTGTGTTAATGGTCAGTTGTTGTTTGCTATATTTGTTCTCTGTTCAAAGGACTCCCTTTAATGTCTCTTGTAAGGTTGGTCTGGTTTTAATAAATTCCGTTAATTTCAGCTTATCTGAAAATCTCCTAATTCCACCAAAATTGTCCCTCCAATATGATGGTGAAATCCCATTGACTTCTCACCTACATGGTCTCTACTGAGAAATCAGAGCTTAGTCTTATTGGTTGGCTTTTGTAGGTAATTTTTTTTTCCCATGCTGCTTTCAAGATTTTTTCTTTGTCTTTGGTTTTGGTGAGTTTGATGATAATAAGCCTTGGTGATTTTCTTTTGGGGTCTGTCATGTTTGGGGTTTGTTGGACTTCCTGAATAGATATATTCTCATTTTTCATCATTTCAGGGAAATTCTCTTCCAATAATCTTGGATGATTTTCTCAGTGGTTTTATTTTTTTCTTCCTGCTCTGGAATTCCAATTACACATAAGTTATTTGTTCTGATGGCATCCCACATGAATCGTAGGCTTTCTTCATTTTGTTCTTTTTACTTTTTCTTTTTTTGATTGATCCCTTCCAAAGCAGTATTGAGGTATTTGTCTTCAACCTAATTAATTCTAACTTCCATTGATTTGATTCTACTCATTTTCCCTTTCAATTGTTATCTATTTCTGAAAATTTGGTATTAATTCTGGATTTCTATCTGTAGCTTTTGTATCATTTCTAATTTTTCATTTTGATCTTGTAGTTTTTTTTCTGAAATTGTTCTAGGGTTTTGTCTGTGTTTTCCTTAATTTTGTGGGTGTTTTCCTTGATCTGTCTCTCAATCTGTTGAAAGTGCCTAAATATAATTCTTTTGAATTCCTTATCAGGGAGTTCCAATGCTGCTTCTCTCTCAGGCATGTATTCTGGATCTTATCCTGGGCCATTGTTTCTACTGATTTATCTTGCTTCTCTGTGTGGACTGTGATGATCTTTTGTCTCTGAGACATTGTTACTTTCTTGTATTTATATTTAATTAGTGATTGTATGTTGGACTGATTTGCCCAACATTGTCATTTTCTTTTCTTTTCTTTTTTTATTTTTTTGATGTATCTGAGTAAGCAGGTCACTGTGCTCCTCTATTCCCTAGTTGGCATCACTTACACACTCACCACCTTTCCCCCGGTGGGTGTGATAGAGAATACAAGTGGCTGCATAAATCTCTGCTAACTCTTGTGAAGAGCAGTTAAGCATGAGTCAATCTCTTATTTGTTGTCATGTATCATTGGCCAGTTGGTGCAGAAGAAAGTGGCAGCTCTTAGTTAGTAAGCAGAGCTGCAGGTATGGTTAGGTCATATGTGTATGATTGCTGTTTTCCACTCAGTTAGAGAAAAAACAACTATTGGAAAACCATCAAAAAGTAAAACCAAGAAGCAATAAAGCATAAACCACATAAACACACAGGAACACTCACCAAAAAGAGAAAAAAGAAAAAAAAATAAGAAAGGCAATAAATGAGAGAAAATATTTAAAGAAATACTTTAAAACACCAAAATAAATATGAATAGAAAAGGAGGAGAAACCCCCCTCTCCACAATATCTGGGGAGAGGTGATTAAGAGAAAAGAGGTAGAGTAGAAGGATAATGGAGAAAAAAATGAGAAAAATACAACAAGAAAAACAATACATGAGGAGAACCAGAAGAAAGAAAAAAATGGGAACCAGGAATAGGGAAAAGAGAAAAAGCCAAAAAATAGAATCAGGGAAGGGACAAAGAAAGAATAATAATAAACAGGGTGAAATAGTAATTTTAAAAACAAACATAACAAACAAACTAAAAAGAAAGAAAAAAAAAAAATCTCAGCTGGATGGGGTAGTGCACCCAAACTCTGTCAGAGCACACAGACTGGGATAAAATTCCTGCCAGCCTAGATGGTTGTTTTAAATGTGGGATGGTCACACCTCTGTTCAGCAAGAGGGTCTCAGGTATAAGTAACAAGGGGAATATCGTACACTTCCAGTCCTCAGTGTCTGGTATGTCCTTGAGGTCCCCAGCAAGTGAAGCCTATTTTTAGGAGGTCCCTGGAATCTGAGAGAATGATGTCAAACAGAATGCTGTCCAAAATGGTTGAACCACTTGTAAACATTCAAAATGGTTGTGCCCTCCAGACAGCCAAAAGTCCACAGCTTAGTCTGTGTCTCTCTTCACTGCTTCCCCTTTTATTCACCAATCACCAGTGCAGGCCTCTGTGCAGCCCGTGGCTAACAGGGGCAATTTTTAGGTAAGTCTTAGGTCCTATCACTACATGGCAATATCCAAGCTGTCTGTGCCATCAGGATTGCTGACAGCCCACAGCTCCATGTGTCTCCCTTTTCAGTGTTTTCATGTAGGTTCTACTAGTTGGAGTTTAGTTCACTTCTGTATCCTTCTTTTTGAAGCTCAGGGCTCCAGGATTTTCTCCTGTATCTGTGTTAATTAGTTCCTCTTTTCTTTTTTGAAGAAGGTCTGTGTAGTTTGTCTGTCTATTTGGCCATCTTACTGGAACTCATGACTAAAAATGGGAAGAAATAGCTGCAAATATCCATTAGTATTTGGAACATGGAATGCATGAATTATGAATCTAGGAAAATTGGAAGTTGTCAAAAATGAAATGAAATGCATAAAGATTGATTTTCTAAGAATTAATGCACTGAAATGGACTGGTTTTGGCCATTTTGAATTAGACCACCATGTGATCTACTATGCCGGGAATGACAAATTGAAAAGGAATAACAAGGCATTCACTATCACACAGACTGTTTCAAGATCTGCCTTGAAGTACAACATTGTCAGTAATAACCTACAAGGAAGACCAGTTAATACTACTATTATTCAAATTTATGCACCAACCTCCAAAGCCAAAGATGAGGAATTTGAAGACTTCTACCAACGTCTGCATCTAAAATTGACTGAACGTGCAAGCAAGGTTTGTTCATTATCACTAGTAACTGGAATGCAAAAGTTTGAAACAAAGAAGAATCACCAGTAGTTGGAAAATAAGGCCTGGTGAGAGAAATAATGCTGGAGATAGCAGGATAGAATTTTGCAAGACCAATGACTTATTAATTATTAATGCATTTTTTAAATGCATTTTTTCAACAATACAAAAAGCAGCTATACATGTGGACTTCAGCAGATGGAGTACACAGGAGTCAGATAGATTACATCTGTGGAAAGAGGCAATGGAGAAGCTCAATATCTTCATCCAAAACAAGGCCAGGAGCTAACGTGGAACTGACCTTCAGTTGCTCATATGCAGCTCAGGACCATAATATTGGGGAAGAACAGGCTCAATTGGCACAACATACTGAAACTTAACCAAATTCACTACTGCTGAGTCACTTCTGACTCATAGCCACCCCTTCTTGTGTTTCCAAGGCAGTATTACTATGGAAGTAGTGCCCAGTCTTAAAAGTCTTGTTCCACAACCTGCTTTGGTGAGTAATGACTGGGGTCTTAAAAGCTTTTGAGTGGTCATCTAAGATGCAGCTAATGATTTCCTCTCATTTGAAGTGAAGAGTGAAGGAAATCAAGGACATTTGGAAAAATTGGTCCAAGGATATGATGGGCCTCAAGACTAGAAAAACTAGATGGTGTCCAAATATTAATGCCAGCTACTTTGGAAGGGATGGAAACTAGAGATCCTGGATAGAGTGGGAGGGAAAATGTGGAACAAAACCCCAAAACACAATAATGACCAGACTTACTGGTCAGATGGAGTCTATTGGGACCCCCAAGACTATGGCCCTGGGATATACTTTGGGTCTGGGATAGGACTCACCCCCAAGGACTGGCCCTCAGCCCAACAGTAGAAAGATACACCCACCTATTCTATGGAGATACACCCCTGGAACAATAGGCGTGGAGCACCAGAGGGGCAGCATTCACATGGAGGGAAAGCTGGACTGACAGAAATGCATAGAAGGGCATTGGCAGGGAGGGTCACAGGCAAAAAGAGTGAAAAAAAATTAAAATACGAAATAAAGAATATATTTGATGCATTGAACACCAATGATTGAAAACAAGAGGAATTGTGGGATTACATCAAGAACATCATACATGAAGAAAGCAAAAGGTAATTAAAAAGACAGGAAAGGAAGAAAAGACCAAAATGGATGTAAGATGAGACTCTGAAACTTGCCTTTGAACAGAAAGTAGCTGAAGCAAGAAGAAATGACAAGATAAAAGAGCTGAACAAAAGATTTCAAAGAGCAGCTCTAGAAGACAAAGCCAATTATTATAATGAAATGTGCAAAGACTTGGGTTAGAAAACCAAAAGGGAAGAACACTCTTGGCATTTCTCAATCTGAAAGAACTGAAGGAAAAATTCAAACCTTGAGTTGCAATATTGAAAGATTCTATGGGCAAAATATTGAATGATGCAGGAAACATCAGAAGAAGATGGAAGGAATACACAGAGGCACTGTACCAAAAAGAATTGGTCGATGTTCATCCATTTTAGGAGGTGGCATATGAATAAGAGCCAATGGTCTTGGAGGAAGAAGTTGAAGCTGAACTGAAGGAATTGGTGAAGACAAGCCTGCAGGAATTGATAGGATACTCATTGAGATATTTCAACAAATGGATGTTGTGCTGGAGGCATCCCATCGGCTATGCCAAGAGATTTGGAAGACAGCTACTGGCCAACTGAAAAAGATCCATATTTGTACCCATTCCAAAGAAAAGTGATCCCACAGAATGTGGAAATTATCAAACAATATCATTGATATCACAAGCAAGTGCAATCTTGCAGAAGATAATCCAAAAATGGTTGCAGTGGTATTTTGATAGAGAACATCCAGAAATGCAAGGTGGATTCAGATGAGGATGTGGAACAAAGGATATCACTGCTGATGTCAGATGGATCTTGGCTGAAAGCAAAGAATACTAGAAAGATGTTTACTTGTGTTTTATTGACTATGGAAAATCATTCGATTGTGTGGATCATAAAAAATTATACATAACATTGAGAAGAATGGGAATTTCAGAACACTTGATTGTACTCATCAGAAAGCTGTATATAGATCAGGAGGCTGTTGCTCAAAGAGAAAAAGGGGATACTGCATGGTTGAAAATAAGTAAGGGAGAGTGTCATGGTTGTATTCTTCCTACATACTTATTCAATCTTTATGCTGAATAATAATTCAGGAAGCTGTACTATATGAAGAAAACTGTGGCATCAGGATTCAAGGAAAACTCATTAACAACCTGTGATATGAAGATAACATAACGTTGCTTGCTGAAAGTGAGGATGACTTGAAGCACTTACTGATGAAGATTAAAGACTAAAATCTGTAGTATGGAAAACATCTCAACATAGAGAAAATGAAAATCCTCACAACTGAATCAATAAGCAGCATCTCAATAAATGGAGAAAATATTTAATTTGTTTAAGATTTCATATTACTTGGTTCCACAATCAACACCAATGGAAACAGCAATCGAGACATCAGATGATGTAATGCATTGGGAAATCTGCTGCAAAAGATCTCTTTAAAGTACTGAAGAGCAAAGATGTCTCCTTGAATACTAAGGTGTGCCTAATCCAACTACGGTATTTTCAATCCTCTCATATGCATGTAAGAGCTGAATAATGAACAAGAAAGACCAAAGAAGAGTTAATGATTTTGAGTTGTGTTGGTGAAGAATACTGAAACTATCATGCCAAAGGAACTAACAAATCTGTCCTGGAAGAAGTGCAGCC
The DNA here is from genome assembly GCF_000298275.1 of Orycteropus afer afer. Classification (NCBI taxonomy): domain Eukaryota; kingdom Metazoa; phylum Chordata; class Mammalia; order Tubulidentata; family Orycteropodidae; genus Orycteropus; species Orycteropus afer. The sequence continues at coordinate 309,422 of NW_006922355.1, forward strand.
AGAATGCTCCTTGGAAGTGAGACTGTCCATACTTGGTCTCACCTACAGAAGAGACTATTCTCTGGAGAAGGATATCATGCTTAGTAAAGGGGTATAGCAGAGGGTCAACAAAAAAGAGGAAGGCCCTCAATAAGATGGATTGACACCATGTCTGGAATGGTGGGTTCAAGTGTGTCAAGGATTGTGAGGCTGGCACGAGACCAGGCAGTGTTTTGTTCTTTTGTACATAGGGTCACTACGAGTTGGAACCAGCTCGATAGCACCTAATGACAACAACAACATTGCCCAGTTGTTTTTAAGGAGATGTTATTCAGCTTCTATGTGATTCCTCTTTTTCTGTTGATCTTCCTATTGTTGACTTCTAATTTTATAGCATTGTGATCTGAGGAGCTTCTTTGGAGTATTTCAATGTTTTTAAATTTGTTAAGTCTTGCTTTGTGGCCTAAAATATAGTCTATCCTGGATAATGTTCCCTGTGCACTGGAAAAGAATGTAGTTTGTGCTATTGTTGGGTAAAGTGCTCTATAGACGTCTATAAGGTCAAGTGGGAGGATTGTATTTTTAGTTCTTCCATATCTTTGTTGAGTTTCTTTTCAGTTCTATCTTTCATTGAAAGTGGTGTATTAAAGTCTTCTTCTGTGATTGTGGAGTCATCTATTTGTCTTTTCAATTCTGGTAAAGTCTGATTTATGTATTTTTGGGCTCTTTCATTGGGTGCATAGATATTTATTGTGTTAGACTGGGTTCTCTAGAGAAACAATACCAGTAAAACTTATATATATATATATATGTATATATACAGAAATTTATCTCAGGAAAATGGCTCACACACTTATAGAAGCTGGCAAGTCCAAAGTTCCTTGATCAAATGCCAGCTGGAGGCTTTTCCACATCAAGCTGGAGGCTTTTCCAGCTCTTGCAGCCACAGGGGCTGAGGAGCTCAAGGCTGGCAGGCAGTACACTGGCTGTTGACTCCAATGAATGATGAATCCAAGATCTCCAGGCTGAATGGTGGATTATTCACTCATTGATAGTTGTAGGCAGCACAAAAGGATCCCGATCCACAGAAGAATATCTCTTTTCCTGGAATGTCCATAGATACACTGGAAGCAGGCCACACCCCTAAGGAAACTCCCTTTCAACAGATTGTCTGCTCAAAACATAATCATCTGATCCCATCATGGGAATAACCACATCACAACAGTTTAAACCACACAGAATGGTGGTCTAGCCAAGTTGACATACAGCTCCAGCTGTCATATTTATTGTGATTATGTCTTCTTGTTCAATTGATCCTTTAATCATTATATAATGTCTAATTGTCTCTTATGGTGGTTTTATCTTAAAGTCAGTTTTATCAGAAATTAATATTGCCACTCCTTCTCTTTTTTGGTTGCCATTTGTTTTATAGATCTTTTTCCAACCTTTGATTTTTAGTCTGTATTGGTCTTTGTCTCTAATGTGTTTCTCTTGTAGGTAGCATATTGATGGGTTATGTTTTCTTATCCAGTCTGCAACTCTCATCTCTTGAGTGGTGCATTTAATCTGTTGAGATTCAGTGTAATTATCAACAAGCATGAATTTGTTGCTGTCATTTTGTTATGTGTTTTTTATGGTGCTGCTGATTTGTTTCATATTATTTCCTGTGCTGAGCTTATTACATTTATGAATCGTGTTATCATTTCCTTCATTGCTATTATTTTAGTATTTGGTAAATATTTGTTGTTGTCCTCTTTTCAATTTTGGTGTGAAGGTTTATCATTTTCCTTTGAGGTAACCCTGTGGTTTATAATTTTTTTCCCAAGTTTAGAGCAGTCCATTGTATCTAGCAATTGTCTTGACTTCCTTACCATTTAAAAATTCTGTAATTACACTATATTTTCCCTCTCTTTGGTTGTAGCTGTCCTCTTTTCCAATTGATGTCACTGGTTCTCTGTTTGCAATCTTGTAAGCTTATTTTACTTTGGGTACTTCCATAACTGGATTGGTTTCTGAGTTATGTCTTCATGTGTGTTAATGGTCGGTTGTTGTTTGCTGTTGTTGGTTCCCTGTCCAAAGGACTCCTTTTAGTATTTCTTGTAAGGTTGGTCTGGTTTTAATAAATTCTCTTAATTTCTGCTTATCTGGAAATGTCCTAATTTCACTATCATTTTTGAGGCACAATTTTGGTGGGTATTTAATTCTTGGTTGGAATTATTTTTCTTTCAGGGATATATACTATCCCATTGACTTCTCGCCTGCATGGTTTCTGCTGTGAAATCAGAGGTTAGTCTAATTGGTTGCCCTTTGTAGGTAACTTTTTGTTTTTCCCATGCTGCTTTCATTCTTTCTTTGTCTTTTGTTTTGGTGAGTTTGATGATATGTCTTGGCAATTTTCTTTTGATGTCTATCTTGTTTGGGGTTCATTGGACTTCTTGAATGGATATATTCTCATCTTTTTTCATATTAGGGAAATTCTCTTCCAGTAAATCTTCAACTATTTTCTGTGAGATTTTATTTGTCTCTTCTGTTCTGGAATTCTGATTACATGCAGGTTATTCCTTTTGATGGTATCCATGTGAATCTTAGTTTTTTCTCACTTTGTTTTGACCTTTTATCTGATTGACCCTTTTCCAAAGCAGTACTGAGGTATTTGTCTTCAATCTTACTAATCTGTCTTCTTTTTATTCTGTGCTACTCCTTTGCCCATTCAATGTGTTATCTATTTCTGAAAATTTAGTATTAATCTTCTGGATTTCTATCTGTAGATTTTGTATCATTTCCAATTTTTCATTTTATTCTTGTATTGTCTTCTGGAATTGTTCTAGGGTTTTGTCTGTTTTTCCTTAATTTTGTCAGTGTTTTCCTTGATCCATTTCTCAGTCTGTTGAATGTACCTAAATATAATTCTTTTGAATTCCTTATCAGGGAGTTCCAATGCTGCTCCTTCCTCAGGGATGTGTTCTGGGACTGTATTCTGGGCCATTGTTTTTACTGCTTTATCTTGCTTCTCTGTGTGAACTGTGATGGTCTGTTGTCTCTGAGACATTGTTACTTTGTTGTATTTATCTTTAATTGGTGATTGCATGTTGAAGATATTTGCCCAAGAGTTTTGTTTCTTATTTATTTATTTTGATGTATTTGAGTAAGTAGGATACTGTGCTCCAGTATTTGCTACTTGGCATCATTTATGCACTCACCACCTACCTCCTGGTGTGTGTGATAGAGAATGAGAGGATTGAATGAATCTCTTTTAACAGTTTGTGAAGAGCAGTTAAGTGTGAGTCATCCTCTTATTGGTGGTTGTGTATCATTGGCCAGTTGGTGCAGAAGGAAGTGGTGGCTCTCACTCAGTAAGTGGAGCTGCAGGAGGTGCAGGTATGGTTGGGTCATATGGCCATTGGTGCTGTCTGTCACTAAGTTAGACAAAAATAACAATTAAAGAAAAATACCAAAAGAGTAAAATCAAAAGGACAAAAAACACACTGCAAAAAGATACAGGAAGAATCAACAAAAATAGAAAGAAAGAAAAAAAGATGATAAATGAGATGAAAATGTTTAAAGAAATATTTTTAAAAGACTAAAGAATTCTAAAGAGGAAAAATGGAGTCGTGCCAGTGAGCAGCACACTTTATCCCTCTGGCATCCAAGGTCTTGGAAAACTAGCCACAGCAGTTTGAATTAGGAATTTTGGTGCTCTGAACAGCTCACAGAATCAGAGTACATCAAACACAGAAGAGCAGAATTAGAGGAAAGTCACAAGGAGATTATTTAGGAAAGAGCCACTGGAGGAGGATGGACGGGCACCCAAGAGAGGCATTGGAAACTCTTCTGGAGCAGCCACTGTGTGCTGGGCTAGGGCGCCTGCCTGAGATCCCCGAGCCAAGAGGGAGGATGCCTTACAAAAGCTTATCAGTGACCACTCTAATATTCTGGTGGGCAGTGGCACAGACCTGCCGCCAGCAGCTGATCTTGATTTTTTGGAGGTAATTTGGGTCTTCGGGGTGCTGGCAGCGGGCACAGACACCTCCTCTGAGATTCAGTGGAAAACTTACTGTTGCAACAGGAAGCGTAGCTCCCTCCCCTCCCAGCAGGTCACAGAGTAGACTGGAGTCAGACTGGGAGACATCATGCTTTTCTTTGTCACAGAGATCTGGACCACAGGTCACTAGCAGGTACTCCCCCAATCTGAACACAGCTGAAACTGCACACATCTTTGGCACTGCAGCTGGGTGGTATCACAAATTCCAGAGCTGGCCATTAGTGGTCTGGAGGGATTACATCAGCACCGCAGGCAGACGGAACAGGGAGAGGGAAGAAACTGCATTCCTGGGATTTTGGCCTTGGAGCCATTCTTTAGTGCTGTGGGGCCACGAAAGCAGGATCTTTGAGTGTGCCTGAAATTGGCAGAAATTTGTGATGCTCTAACAATAAGAATCTTTCCTGAGGTTGAGCTGCAGTGTTACAAATAAATACGTCATCAAAAATAGCCTGCTCAAAACCCTAGAAACTAACCCTAGCAACACCAAGCTTTCCTTCTTCCACTCCCACCTTCTCTGCCAATATCTTCACATACTCAATAGAAGAAAACATATTCATCCATTTACCATAAAACTTCCTGCTTTGAACTCTAAGCCCTCTTTATGACAAACAGAAACACATATCCACACTACACACAGGGATTCTACCACCACATAGAAAACAGCAGAGCAACCAACACACTTGAATCAATAATAAAATAAAACACACCAGCTTCACCTTTTCAAAATATTAAACCATAAAACCAAGACAAAACAAATCAACACATAACCAGCAGCCAGTGACAACCTAAAGAGACAGCGCTCTGCCAGATTCCAGGGATTTAAGAAGAGGTTCTGCTTTCCAGTAACCCCAACAACTCTCTGGAAGTGCACTGCATGACTGAAAAGGTCCTAGTCTACATCTTCTTCTTCTTTTTTTCCTTCTTACTCTCGTGGTTAACCCCATCCCTTGTTGGTTGTTTTTTGTTGTTCTGTTTTTGCTTTTATTTTCTTTTGTATTGTTGGTTTGTTTCTTTTCTTTATTCATTATTCTCCTTCCATACCTTTTTACTCTCAGTGACCTATCCCCAGATATTGCAGATTTATCTGTTTTCTTCTTCTTTCCCCCCTTTTTTCTTCTTTTGGTTTACTGGTCTTGTGTGATTTCAGGGTGTATTTTTTGTCCATGTGCTTAGACTTTTTTTGATGATTATTCAATTGTAATTTTTACCTAACTGACTGGGAGACAGCAACAGTCCTCATAAGATACAAGTACACCCACACCTCCTGCAACTTCACTTACTGAGAAAGACCCAGCGCCTCTTTCTCCACCAATGGGCTAATGATAAAAAACCACCAGGAAGAGCCTGAATCACCCTTGGCTACTCTTCACAAACAATTAACAGAGATCTTAATACAATACCACGATACTTTGGAAACAGCAGACCATCACAGTCCACACAAAGAAGCAGGGTAAAGTGGGACAAACAGGGGAACAGGATACAAACTCAGAACACATCCCTGAGGAAGAAGCAGCATTGGAATTCACTGATAAGGAATTCAAAAGAATTATAATTAGGTATCTTCAAAGGATTGAGAGACAGACCAAAACAAAACAAACAAACAAACAAACAAACAAACAAAAAACACACAGAAAAAACCTTAGAAGAATTCTGGAAGAAAATAGAACAAAATGACAAAATAAATGAAAAATTAGAAATAATTCTAAATCTACAGATAGAAATCCAGAAGATTAATACTAAATTGTCGGAAATAGATAACACATTAGAAGGGCAAAGGGGTAGAATCGATGCAATGGAAGACAGAATTAATGAGATTGAAGACAAATACCTAAATACATCTTTAGAAAGGAATCAGTCAGAATAAAAATCAAAACAAAATGAAGAAAGGCTGAGGTTCATGTGGGATACCATCAAAAGAAATAATCTACTTGTCATTGGAATTCCAGAACAGGAAGAGAAAAATAAAACCACTGAGAAAATCGCCCAATATTTGCTGAAGGAGAACTTCCCAGTATGATGAAAGAGGAGAACATATCCATTCAGGAAGTCCAATGAACCCTAAATAGGATAGACCCCCCAAAAAATCACTGAGATATACGATCATAAAAATCACCAAAACCAAGGACAAAGATAGAATCCTGAGAGCAGCATGGGGGGAAAAAAAAAAGTTACATACAAAGGTAAGCCAGTAAGAATAAGCTTTGATTTCTCAGCAGAGACCATGGAAGTGAGAAGACAATGGGATGGTATATATAAAACCCTGAAAGAGAAAATTTTTCAGCCAAGAATTATATACCCAGCAAAATCATCCCTTAAATGTGATGGTGAAATTAGGAGATTTCCAGATAAGCAGAAACTAAGGGAATTTGTTAAAACCAGGCCAACCTTACAAGAGACACTAAAGGGAGTACTTTGCATGGAGAACCAAAAATAGCAAAGAACAAACGACCATTATTACAGAAGATGACATAACCTAGAAACCACAGCTATGGATATATCCAAAGCAAAATGAGCTTACAAGACTGTAAACAGGGAACCAGAGACATCAATTGGCAAATGAGGACAACTACAAACAAAAAGAGGGAAAAGACTGTGTAATTACAGAACTTCTAAATGGTGA
>NW_006922355.1:319538-321223 GCF_000298275.1 Orycteropus afer afer
TCTAGAATTTATAGAAAACTCCAACACCTCAATAAGAAAAAGACAAGCAACCCAATTAAAAAATGGGCAGAAGACATTAATAGACACTTCACCAAGGAGGATATTCAAGTGTCCAACAAATATAAGAAGAAATGTTCATGATCATTAGCCATTAGAGAGATGCAACTCAAAACAACAATGAGATACCATCTTGCTCCAGCACTAGTGGCAAAGTTCAACAAGATAGAAAATAACAAATGCTGGTGAAGATGTGGAGAGTTTGGGACTCTCAAACACTGCTGGTGAGACTGTAAAATGGTACAACCATTGTGGAAAGCAGTATGGCGATTCCTTCAAAAGTTGGAATTAGAAATCCCATTTGACCCAGCTATTCTATTACTAGGTATATATCCTAAAGTAGTGAGAGCCATGAAAAGAACAGACATATGCACACCCATGTTCATCGCAGCACTATTTACAATAGCCAAAAGATGGAAACAACCTAGGTGTCCATCAACTGAGAAATAGATATCCAAACTATGGTACATACACACAATGGAATACTATGCAACCATAAAGAATAATTTAGAATCTGCAAAACACTGCCTAATGTGGATGAACTTGGAGGACATTATGCTGAGTGAAATAAGTCAATCACAAGAGGACAAATATTGTATTAGTCAGTTATTTTAAAAGTCAAGGAAATGCTTATCTATGGAAAGTCATTTTCTTTGTTGGTTACCACTGGTGGGAGGGCAGGGGAGGAAATACTGTTAGATAGATAGAGATAAGTTTTGATTTGGGTGAAGAAAAAAGCAATGTGCCAAATGTGAGTGATCAATATAGTGGCATTGAGGAAGGGAAAGACAGAGAGGTACGTGGGAAGTACAGACAACAAAGATGAACCCTTTTGTACATATAGTACTGCATGGTCAGTGAAGGAAAACACGGGTATATGGGTGGATGGATGGGTGGACAGGCTGAAGTATTAGGTATCTATACGAAGTGGAGAGTGCACCCAAGAACATGTATAGATTTTGCAGACAATGGTCCAATAACTTTATGTGTATGATCTGAATTCCCAGGTGTATAATGGGGCTCACAAGGGGCAAGGTTGTAGTCAATGCTTGGTCACGGTCAGCCAGCTACCCAGAGGGACTGAGTAGTTGAACCTGTGGGCTTGGGACCATAGTCACAGAGGACATCTAGCTCAATTGGCATAACATACTACACAAATCATTGTTCCACCTTCTACTGTGGCAAGTAGTGACTGTGATCATAAAAGGTTTCAAGCTGCCATCTAGATGCAACGATGGGTCTCTCCTCTTCCAGAGCCAAGAAGAATGAAGAAAACCAAAAATTCATGGAAAAATCAGTCCTAGCGACTGGTACACCATCCGATCTGCAGCCTATACGACTATGGGACCAAAAGAAATAGACGGTGCTTGGTTACTACTGTTAACCACTTGGAAGAGGATCTTTGTAAGAAATCCTGGATAGACAAGAGGAACAATGTGGAACAAAACTCAAAATCATTTGGAAAAAAAAAAAAAAAAGCAGGGAACAGGTTTGCTGGCCCAATGGAGTCTGGTGGAACCACTGAGACTATGGCCCCTAGCTGCCCTTCAGGTCTGAAATTGAATGCACACCTGTGGCTTCCAGCCAAGCAATAGACAGGCATACTAGTTTAGCATTTACCTGAGGTA
>NW_006922355.1:321459-323524 GCF_000298275.1 Orycteropus afer afer
AGGAGATGTTGCATTGTGCTAAATTGTGGTCAATGTCATGAGACAAAGTGTATGTGATCTGCTGTATGGAAAGTGTATTTGCTCTGTAAATTTTCACCCAAATCACTCACTCACACACACACACACACACACACAAGAAATCTAAAGAGAAAAAGAGAAAAAATAACCCACAATATTGAGGATAGGGAAATAAGAGAAAAGAGGTAGTGTAAGAGAATTATGAAGAAAAAAATAATGGGAAAATGCAAAAAGAAAACAAGGGATGAGAAGAATTAGGAGGGAAAAAAAAGGCAACCTGGAAAAGGTAAGAGGAAAAAAAGCCAAACCTGGTAAGAGGAAAAAAAGAAAACAAATAAAAAGGAAAAAGAAAATAAAAAGAATAATATAAAAACAAAAATTAGAAAAAAAATTATTAGTTTCAGAGTGAGGCAGGGTACCCATACTCTGTCAGAGCACACTGACTGGGATCGACTTCATTTTGGCCCAGAAGTTGGGTTGGGGTGAGGTATGTTTGCACCTTCCTTCACTAAGAGGGTATGGGGTATAAGAGTGACAATGGGAATGGTGCACTTTTCCAGTAGTCAGCCTTTGGTATGTCCTTGCTATCCTTGGTGAGTGAAGCCTATACTTAGGTCCCTGGAATCTCAATGAAAGTGCTGTCACATATCCAAAATGTCTAAGCTATCTGTAACCATTCAAAAAGGCTGTGCCCTCTAGACAGCCAAATGTTCGTAGCTCAGTTTGTCTCCTCCTTTGCTGTTTCCATTTCAGTCATTAGCCACCAGTGATGTTGTCCATGTAGCCCTTGGTGAGCAAGTCTGATTTTTAGGTTAATTCTCAGGTCTTAACACCACTTGAAAATATCCAAACCTGTCTGTGCAGTCAGGATTGCTGTCAGTCCACAGCTCCATTTGTCTCATTCACTGTTTTCATGCAGGTTTTTCCACTAGTTGGAGTTTAATCCACTTCTGTATCCTTCCTTTCAAAGTTTAGGGCTGTGGGATTATTTTCTGTGTCTGTGTCAATTGGTTTCTCTTCTCTTTGTTGAAGAGGGTCTGTGTAGTTTGTCTGTCTTTTCCACCATCTTACCAGAAGTCCTCCTTATGTCTTTTATTTTCTTCACTCTTATTTGCTTTGTACATAGTCTAATAGTTGCACTTTAGATGGCTGCTCACACGCTTTTAAGACCCTAGTCACTATTCACCAAAGTAGGATGCAGAACATTTTCTTTGTGGTTTATGTCATGCCGATGCATCTTACTGTCCTCTGAGACTTGTTGTGAGCCTCCATACCCACTGACTCATTCCCTCAAGGTGTTTGGTTGTGACTAAGATGTTTTCATGACTTTGTCTCCTGTTTGCTCTACTGCACTCATGGATATATTTTCAGCACATATAAATACTTAGGTGGAGATTTGTTGTTGTTGTTGTTATGTGCCGTCGAGTCAAACCCGACTCATAGCGACCCCTCCTTGGGTTTCCGAGGCAGTATAGCCTCTGTAAAATTTACATATATTCATGGGTGTAGTCTTTTCTGTCTTCCCACCCCTTTTCAGATTGAGTGTCCACCTATACATCCACTCATAAATTATTGTTATTATTATTGCAGCATTGTATATGTAGTTTTATTCATAATTGTATTCTAACTTGGTTGTCTTTAACACAGTCTTCCCCATGTCTTCCAACTTCTTGATCATTTTGTGTTCATCTCCCCCTTATTTTATATTGTCTTTCCCTCTTATGTCTTTCCCTCTGTCTTATTTTATATTGTTTTTCAACAACACAAATGGCAGCTATACACAGGGACTTCACCAGATGGAACACACAGGAATCAGATTGACTGCATCTGTGGCAAGAGGCAGTGGGAAATCTCAGTATCTTCAGCCAAAACCAGGCCAGGATCTCATTGTGGAACAGACCATCAACTGCTCATATGCAAGTTCAACTTGAAGTTGAAGTCAATTAAAATAAGTCCAAGAGAGCCAAAGTATGATCTTGAATATATCCCTCCTGCATTTAGAGACCATCTAACGAATAGATTTGATGCATTGAACACCAACGACCAA
>NW_006922355.1:323624-324462 GCF_000298275.1 Orycteropus afer afer
TGGTGGAGAAGGAGGAAGTGGCTCTCACTCAGTAAGTGAAGTTGCAGGAGGTGTGGGTGTAGTTGTGTCTTATGAGGACTGGTGTTGTCTCCCACTCACTTAGACACAAATTACAATTGAATAACCATCCAAAAACTAAAAGCCCATGGACAAAAAACACCCCATGTAATCAATCACACAGGAACAATAACCAAAAAAAGAGAAAAGGGAAAAAAATAAGAAAAAACAAGCAAACCTACAATATCTGGGGATAGGGCACTAAAAAGAAAAAAAAAAAAGTAGAGAAGGAGAATAATAAATGAAGAAAAAAACAGGAAGAATGCAAAAGAAAAAACAAGGAATGGCGTTAGTCGTGAGAAAAAAAAGGGGGAAAAAGAAGAAAAAAAAAAAGAAAAAGAAAAACAAAGCTTAAATTGGGGGGGGAGGATGTGGGGGCAGAATTTCAACCATGCACAGGGAAAAGAAAAAAATGCTGAAAACTAGGACCTGGTAGGGGAAAATTAAGAATAAGAATAAAAAGGACAAAAAGTATTAATAATATTATTTGTTTTGAAATGGGCAAATACAAGCAAACTAATCATTGGGAAAAAGAAAGCAAAAAAGAAAAGAAAAAATCAGTGGATTACTGAGTAGGGCACCCAGGCTCCGTCTGAGCACAGACTGTGATGGAGTTCCTGTGGGCCCAGAAGGTAGGTGGGAGTGGGGCTGGTGGATTACTGAGTAGGGCACCCAGGCTCCGTCTGAGCACAGACTGTGATGGAGTTCCTGTGGGCCCAGAAGGTAGGTGGGAGTGGGGCTGGTCACACCTCTGTTCACCAAGCAGGTATAGGGTGTAGTA
>NW_006922355.1:325227-327520 GCF_000298275.1 Orycteropus afer afer
TGACCAGGAGGCTGTCGTTCAAACAGAACAAGGGGACACTGCATGGTTTAAGATCAGGAAGGGAGTGCATCAGGGTTGTATCCTTTCCCCACACTTATTCAATCTATATGCTGAGCACATAACCCGAGAAGCTGGACTATGTGAAGAAAAACGTGGCATCAGGATTGGAGGAAGAATCATTAACAACCTGAGATACGCAGACGATACAACTCTGCTTGCTGAAAGTGAGGATGACTTGAGGCACCTACTGATGAAGTTTGAAGAATACAATCTACAGTATGGATTACGTCTCAATATAAAGAAAACAAAAATCCTCACAACTGGACTAAGGAGCAGCATCACAATAAATGGAGGGAAGATTGAGGTTGTCAAAGAATTCATGTTCCTTGGTTCTACAATCAATGTCAATGGAAGGAGCAGTCAGGACATTGGAAGAGAGAATGGTCAGACTTTGTCTCACCTATTTTGGTCATGTCAGAAGGGACCATTCCTTGGAGAAGGATGTCATTCTTGGTAGGGTGGAGGGTCGACAAAAGAGGGGGAGGCCTTCAACTAGTTGGATTGACATGGTGGCTGCGATGATGGGCTCAAGTATAGCAGGGATCTTGGAGCTGGCATGGGATCGGGCAGTGTTTTGTTCTGCTGTGCATGGGGTCACTATGAGTTGGAAACGACTCGACAGCACCTAACAACAGCAACAACAACAACAATTTTCTCTAGGTTCATCCATGTTATAAGGTGTTTTGCATCATTATTCTTTAATATTGCATTAAAGAATACCATTGTGTGTTATGTACCATAGTTTGTTTATCCATTCATGCATTGATGGCCACTTTGGTTGCTTCCATCCTTTTGCTATTGTGAATAATGCTACTATGAACATGGGTGTCCACATATCTGTTCATGTCATGGCTCTTATTGTTCTAGGATAGCATATATATCTATTAGTGGGATGGCTGGATCATATGGTATTTCTATTTCCAACTTCTTAAGATGTACCATTTCACTTTCCACAGGGGTTTTTACCATTTTGCAATTTCACAAGCTGTGTATGAGTGCTAAAATCCCTCTATACCTTCACCAGCATTTGTTTTCTCTCTTTATTTCTTTTTTTAACTTTTCTATTAATTTTGTTTTGAGATAGTATCTCATTGTTGTTTTGATTTGCATCTCTCTATTGGCTAATGGTTGTGACCATTTCTTCATGTGTTAACCACCTGAATGTCTTCTTTGGGGAAGTCTCTGTTCATTGTCCTCTGTCCCCTTTTTACTTCGATAAAATTGTCTATTTTACTGTTGTTGTTGTTCTTCAGGTGTTGAAGTTATCTATAAATTTTCAAGATTAGTCTCTTGTCTAATGTATCTTTGCCATTCCCCCCCACATACACACACCAGTCTGTAGGTTCTCTTTTTACTGTTTTGACAAAGCCTTTTTATGCACATAAAATGTTTAATTTTAGGAGATCCCAGTCACTTAGTTTGCGTGTTCTTAGCTATGTTTTATAGTGTACTTAAGCCATGTATTTGGGTCCTTAAGTTTGCCCCTATTTTGTCTTTGATGATCTTTATGATTTGGTGCTTTACATTTAAGTCTCTTATCCATCCAGAGTTAGTTTTTGTGTATGGTATGAGATACGGATCCCGCTACGTTTTTCTGCTAATGGATGTCCAGTTTTGCAAGCACATTTGTTAAAGAGACTATCTCTTCCCTATTTAATTGGTTTTAGCCCTTTGTTAAAAGTTAGTTGCCCAAACATGGATGGATTTACTTCTGGGTTCCCAATTTTGTTTCATTGGTCTATGCACTTTTAAGTACTGTGGATTTATAGTAGGTTTTGAAGTCAGGGAGTGTGAGGATACCTACTTTGTTCTTCTTTAGTAGTGTTTTGCTTATCTAGGGTATTTTTCCTTTCCACACAAATTGGTAATTATCTTTTCCATCCCTTTAAGGATTAATGATGGAATCTGCATCAGGATTGCATTATATCTGTAGATTGCTGTGGGTATTGTTGTCATTTTTACAATGTTAAATCTATGAGCATGGCAGATTCTTCCATTTATGTAGATCTCTTTTGGTTTCTTGTAGTAGCTTTGTAGTTTTCTTTGTATAGGTCTTTTGTGTCTTGGGTTAGATTTATTCTTTTTTTTTTTAATTTTATTTTATTTATTATGATTTGGGTGAAGATTTACAGAGTGAATTCACTTTCCATACAGCAGTTCACATATACTTTGTCTCATGTCATTGACCACAGTTTACCACAATGCAAAAGCTCCCCTCCCACTTCCTCCCCAT
>NW_006922355.1:331950-334447 GCF_000298275.1 Orycteropus afer afer
CCATCTTGCTGGAACTCTAGATTTATTCTTAAGAACTTCATCTTTTTAGTGGCTGTTAAAAATGGTATTGCTTTCCTGATTTCCTTTTCAGATTTCTCTTTGTCAGTGCAGAGGAATCCTACTGTATATTGATCTTGTACCCTGCCACTTTGCTGGAGCCTTCTATTAGTTCCAGTAGTTTTCTTGTTGAGTCCCTATGATTTTCCACATGTAGTATCCTGTCATCTGCAAATAGAGATAGTTTTACCTTCTTTTCTTTCCTTTGTTTTCTTTTTTTCTTGGAATTTGAATGATTTTGTTTCCTTTCTTGCCTTATTGATATGGCTGTTGTTGATGTTGTTGTTAGGTGCTGTCGAGTCATTTCTGACTCATAGCGACCCCATGCACAGCAGAACGAAACACTGCCTGATCCCGCACAAACTCCACAATCCTTGCTATACTTGAGCCCATTGTGGCAGCCACCATGTCAATCCATCTCATCGAAGGCCCTCCCCTCCTTCGTTGACCCTCCACCTTACCAAGCATGACATCCTTCTCCAGGGAATGGTCCCCTCTGAAAACATGACCAAAATAGGTGAGACAAAGTCTGGCCATCCTTGCTTCCAAGGAGCATCTTGGCTGCACTTCCTCCAGGACAGATGTTAGTTCTATTGATATGGCTAAGATTCCAATACAATATTAAATAGTGTTGGTGATAAAGGGTATGCTGTTTGGTTCCTGTTCACAAGGGAAATGTTCTCTCTTTGTAGAGGATAATGATGGTTATTGGTTTTGTGTAAATGCCTTAATTATGAAGAGATATTTTCCTTCTATTCCCATTTTTTTTGTCAGAGTTTTTAATCAAGAATTGGTATTATATTTTATCAAATGCCTTTTCTGCATCGACTGATATGATCATGTGGTTCTTTTGCCTTGTTTTATTTATGTGATAGATTATATTGTTTTTGTGATGTTGAGCTATCCTTTCATACTTGATATGAATCCCACTTAGTCATGATGTATTATTTTTTTTGATATGTTGTTGGAGCCTATTGGCTAGGAATTTGGTGAGAATTTTTGCATTCATGTTCCTGAGAGATATTGGTCCATAATTTTATTTATTTATTTTTATTGTGATTTGGGTGGAAATTTACAGAGCAAATACACTTTCCATACAGCAGTTCACATACACTTTTTCTCATGACATTGACCACAGTTTACCACAATGCAACATCTCCCCTCCTACTTCCTCCCAATAGTTACCTCTTCCCTGTGTCCATCCCTCAATGCACTCTTGCCCCCTGAGCTGTCTCCCTGTGCATAAGCAGCCCTTCTTTCTCCCATGATTGTTCTCTCCAAGAAGTGTATCTACCTTGGGTAAATGTTCAACTCATATGCCTGTCTATGGTTTGTCTGGAAGCCACAGGCATGCGTTCAATTCCAGACCTGAAGGGCAGCTATGGGCCATACTCTCAGTGGTTCCACCAGGCTCTATCAGGCCAGCAAAACTGATTTTGAGTTTTGTTCCACATTGTTCCTCCTGTCTATCCAGGATCTCCTACATAGAACCTCTTCCAAGTAGTTGACAATAGTAGCCAGGCACCATCTAGTTCTTCTCGTCTCATAGTCATATAGGCTGCAGATCGGATGGTGTACCAGTCGCTAGGACTGATTATTTCCATTAATTTTTAGTTTTCTTCATTCTTCTTGGTTCTGGACGAGGAGCGACAAATTGTTGTATCTAGGTGGCAGCTTGCAAGCTTTTTAAGATCCTAGTTGCTACTTGCCAAAGTAGGAGGTGGAACAATGTTTTGTGTAGTATGTTATGCCAATTGACCTTGATGTACTCTGCAACTAAGGTCCCGAGCCCACAGGTTCAACCACTTGGTCCCTCTTGGTAGCTGGCTGTGACCAAGCAGTAACTACAACCTTGCCCCTTGTCATCTCCACTATACACCTGAGAATTTAGATCATACACATACAGTTATAGGACCATTGTCTGCCAACCCTATACGTGTTCTTGGTTACACTCCCCACTTCATAGACATACCTAATAGTTCAGGCTGTCCACCCATCTATCCACCCATATACCTGTGTTTGCTTTCACTGACCATGTCATACTATATGTGCAAAAGGTTTCATCTTTGATGTCTGTACTTCCAATGTACCTCTCTATGCCTTTCTCTTCCTCAATGCCACTACATTGATCACTCACATTTGATACATTGCCCTTCTATTTACCCAAATCAAAACTTATCTCTATCTATCTAGCAGTATTCCCTACTCTACTCTCCCATCCCTGGTAACCAAAAAAGAAAATGTCCTTCTATAGATAAACGATACCTTGACTTTTACAATAATGGACTAATACAATATTTGTCCTTTTGTGATTGACTTATTTCACTCAGCATGTCCTCCAAGTTCATCCACATTATGCAGTGTTTTGCAGATTCTACATTATTCTTTATGGTTGCATAGTATTCCATTGTGTGTATGTACCATAGTTTGGTTATCCATT
>NW_006922355.1:334709-335278 GCF_000298275.1 Orycteropus afer afer
TTGTACCATTTTACAGTCTCACCAGCAGTGTATGAGAGTCCCAATCTCTCCACAACCTCATAAGCATTTCTTATTTTCTATCTTGTTGAACTTTGCTACTAATGCAGGAGCAATATGGTACCTCATTGTTGTTTTGATTTGCATCTCTCTAATAACTAATGATCGTAAGCATTTCTTCATATATTTGTTGGCTGCTTGAATATCGTCCTTGGTGAAGTGTCTATTCATGTCTTCTGCCCATTTATTAAATTGGATTGCTTGTCTTTTTCTTATTGCGGTGTTGGAGTGTTCTATAAATTCTAGAGATAAGTCCCTTGTCAGGTATGTTATTACCAAATATTGTTTCCCAATCTGTAGGTTCTCTTTTGACTCTTGGAGAAGTCTTTGGAAGCACATAAAAATTTAAGTTTTAGAAGGTCCCAATCATCTGTTTTCTCTTCCGCTGTTTGTGCATTTTAAGTTTACTTGATAGTCTATTTATGCTATATATTAGGGCTCTTAAATTTGTCCCTATATTTTCCATGAGGAACTGTATAGTTTTAGGTTTCACATTTAAGTCTTTGATCCAT
>NW_006922355.1:335539-337628 GCF_000298275.1 Orycteropus afer afer
CTGGCAGCGTGAGACCTCCTACTTTGTTCTTCTTCAATAGTGCTTTGCTTCTCCGAGGTCTCTTTATTTCCATATAAAGTTAGTGATTGTTTTTTCCATATCCCTAAAGAATGTTGATGGGATCTGTACTGGGATTGCATTGAATGTATAGATTTCTTTGGGTAGAACTGACATTTTTATAATGTTCAATCTTCCTATCCATGAGCATGGGATGTTCTTCTATTTATGTAGATCTCTTATGGTTTCTTGAAGTCATTTTTTATAGTTTTCTTTGTACAGGTCTTTTGTGTCCCTGGTAAGATTTATTCCCAAGTATTTTTTTTTTTTTGGTATTTATTGTAAATGCTATTGATTTCCTTATTCCTTCTTCAGCAATCTCTTTGCTGGTGTAGAGTAATCCAACTGATTTTTGGATGTTGATCTTATAACCTGCCACAATACTAAATCTCTCAGTTAGTTCCAGTAGATTTTTGACTGAGTCTCTTGGGTTTTCTAGGTATAGGATCATATCATCAGCAAATAGATGTAGTTTGACTTCTTCCTTACCAATTTGGATGCCTTTGATTTCCCTTTCTTGCCTTATGGCCCTGGCTAGGACTTCCAGTACAATGTTGAATAGAAGTGCTGATAGCAGGCATCCTTGTCTGGTTCCTGTTCTCAAGAGGAATGGTTTAAGTCTCTCTCCATTGAGAATAATGTTGGCTGTTGGTTTTGCATAAATGCCTTTTATTATGTTGAAGAATGTCCCTTCTATTCCTATTTTTCTGAGAGTTTTGATCAGGAATGGGTGTTGGATTTTATCAGATGCCTTCTCTGCATCAATTAATATGATCGTGTGGTTCTTCTCCCTTGTTTTATTTATGTGGTGGATGACATTGATTGTTTTTCTAATGTTGAACCATCTCTGGATACCTGATATAAACTCCACTTGGTCATGATGAATGAATTTCTTGATATGTTGTTGCAGTTTATTGGCTAGGATTTTGTTGAAGATTTTTGCATTTATATTCATGAGGGATATTTTTCTGTAGTTTTCCTTTTGAGTGATGTCTTTACCTGGTTTTGGTATCAAGGCTATGCTTGCTTCATAAAATGAGTTAGGGAGAATTCCATCCTTTTCTGTGTTTTGGAATAGTTTCAGTAGGATTGGTATTAGTTCTTCTCTGAATGTTTTTTAGAATTATCCAGTGAACCCGTCTTGGCCAGGACATTTTTAGTTGGTAATTTTTTGATGACCTCTTCGATTTCTTCTTTTTTGATGGGTCTGTTCAACTATTCCACATCAGTCTGTGTTAGTTTAGGTAAGTGGCGTGTTTCTAGAAATCTGTCAGTTTTCTCCAGATTTTCAAATTTGTTGGAGTACAGTTCTTCATAGTATCCTGATACTATCCTTTTTATTTCAATTGGTTCTGTTGTGATGTCACCCATTTTGTTTCTTATTCATGTTATTTGTATTCTCTCCCTTTTTTCCTTTTTTAAATTTGCCAGTGGTTTGTCAATTTTATTGATCTTTTGAAAAAACCAACTTCTGGTCTCGCTGTTTTTTTTCTATAGCCCTTCTGTTTTCTGTTTCATTGATTTCTGCTCAAATCTTGGTTATTTCCTTTCTTCTGGTGACTAGGCTTTTCTTGCTGTTCTTTCTCTAATTGTTGGAGATGTTCGTTTAAAGTATTGATTTTGGCTCTTTCTTCTTTTTTGATGTGTGAATCTATTGCTATAAATTGGCCTCTGATCACTGCTTTTGCTGTGTCCCAAAGATTTTTGGTATGTTGTGTTTTCATTCTCATTTGGTTCAAGGAATTTTTGAAATTCAATTTTGATTTATTTTCTTACCCAGTCTTTCTCAAGGAGGGTGTTGTTCAGTTTCCATGTGTTTATTCTTTTCCTGTTGATCTTCCTACTGTTGATTTCTAATATGATAGCAGTATGATCTGAGAAAATTCGCTGCAGTATTTTGATGTTTTTAAATTTATTAAGGCTTGCTTTATGTCCTAACATATGGTCTATCCTGGAAAATATTCCATGTGCACTGGAGAAGAATGTATATTGTGCTGCTGTTGGGTGAAGTGCTCTGTAGATGTCTATAAGG
>NW_006922355.1:340456-350068 GCF_000298275.1 Orycteropus afer afer
TAGAATCATTTCTAATTTTTCATTTATTTTGTCATTTTGTTCTTGTATTTTCTTCCAGACTTCTTCTTGGGTTTTTTTCTGTGTTTTCTTTGGTCTGTCTTTCAATCCTTTGAAGATACCTAATTATAATTCTTTTGAATTCCTTATCAGAGAGTTCCAATGCTGCTTCTTCCTTGGGGATGTGTTCTTGGTCTGTATCCTGTTCCCTTGTTTCTACCACTTTATCTTGCTTCTTTGTGTGGACTGTGATGGTCTGTTGTCTCTGAGGTCTCATGGTATTGTATTAAGAGCTCTGTTAATGTTTTTGAATAGCAGCCAGGGTGTTTCAGTCTCTTCTTGGTGGTTTTTTGTCATTGACCCATTGGTGGAGAAGGTGGTGCTGGCCCTTGCTCAGTAAGTGAAGTTTCAGGATGTATGGGTGTACTTATAACTTATGGGGACTGTTGCTGTCTCCTGCTCAGTTAGACAAAAATTAAAATTGAATAACCATCAAAAAAGTAAAAGCACATGTACAAAAAATACACCATGGAATCACACAGGAAAAGTAACCTAAAAAAAGAAAAAGGGCATAAAAGAAGAAGAAATCAAGAAAACCTGCAATATCTGGGGACAGGGCACTAAGAGATAAAGGTAGAGAAGGAGAATACTGAAGAAGAAAATGGGAAAAATGCATAAAGAAGAAAAAAACAACAAGGAATGGTGTTAACCACAGGACAAAAAAGAAAGGATAAAATTGAAAAAAAAAAAAAAAACAATTTAATCAGGAACTTGGAAAAGTAAAAAAAAAAAAAAGGGTGTAAACTCGGGCCTGGGAGGGGAAGAATAGTCAGAAGGACAAAAGTATTAATAATAGTAGTAGTTTTAAAACAGACAAATAAAAGCAAACTAAGCACCAGAAAAAATAAAGAGACAAAGAAGAAAAAATAAAAATCGGTGGAGGACAGGGTAGGGCACCCAGGCTCTGACTGACCACACAGACTGGGATGAAGTTCCTGTGGGCCCAGAAGGTGGGTGGGAGTGTGGAGTGGCTGCACCTCAGTTCACCAAGTGGGTGTGGGGTATAAGAGCAACAAGAGGAATGTTGCACCATTTCAGTCATGCAGGTCTGGAGAGTTCTTGGAGTTACTAGAAAACAGAACCTCTTCTTAAGCCCTTGGAATCTGGTAGAGGGCTGTCTCTTTAGGTTGTCTCTAGCTGCTCGTTATGTGTTGATTTGTCTTGTCTTGGTTTTATGGTTTAATATTAGGAAAAGGTGAAGCTGGTGTATTTAATTATTGATTCAGGTATGTTTGATCACTCTGCTGTTTTCTTTGTGATGGTGGAATCACTGTGTGGAATGTGGATATGTGTTTCTGTTTATCATAAAGAGGGTTTAGAGTTTGAAGCTGGAGGTTTTATGGTCATTGGCTGAATCTGCTTTCTTCTATTGAATGAGTGAAGTTGTTGGCAGAGAAGGTGGGAGCACAAGAAGGAAAACTTGGTGTTGCTAGGTTCGGTTTTTAGGGCTTTGTGTAAGCTATCACCGATAATGCAGCTATTCACAAGACCGTGGCTTAATCTCAGGAAAGGTTCCTGTTGTGAGGGAGTCGCCAGTTTCTGCCAGGCTCAGGCACACTCAAAGACCCCACCTCCGAGGTCCCGCTGAACCAAAAAGCTGATCCAGGCCAATTCCTGGGAGTGTACTCAGTCGTGGCTTTTTTTCTCTCTCCCTGTCCCATTTGCCCACGGTGCTGATGCAATCCCGCCAGACTGCTAATGGCTCCAGAGTTTCTATGTGATACCGCCCACCTGCAGCGCCAAAGATTCATGTGATTTCAGCTGTTTTGGAGTCTGGGGAGTACTCGCCAGCAAACTGCAGTCCCAATACCAGTGACAAAGATAAGCACAATGTCTCCCAGGCTGACTCAAGCCCACCCAGGGACCCACTGAGAGGGGAGCAGGCTTGCCCTCCTGGTGCAACAGTGAGCTCTCCACCTGAGTCTCAGTGGCACTGCGCATGCCTGTTTGGACTTAGGTGACCAAAATTACAGCTAAAATCAGGCACTGGAGGCAAATCCTTGGGACCGTTTGCTGGGATGTTGGAGTGGATGCTGGTATGCTGATATAGGGTGTCTTCTTTCTTGGCTCATGGGGATCTCAGGTGGCCGCCCTCACCTGCCAGTCAGTGTCTGCCCCAGGGAAGTTTCCAATGGCCTTTCTCGGCTGCCGGTCTGTCCTCTGCCAGGTAGCTCTTTCTTAAATAATCTCTCTGTGCCTTTCCTTTAATTCTGCTCTTCTGTGTTTGGTGCACTCTGATTCACTGAGTTGTTCAAAGCACCAAAATCCTTAATTTAAACTGCAGTACCTAGTTTTTCAAGCCCTTTGATGCTAGAGGGAAATAGCATTGTGCTTACTGACGAGATTCCATTTTGAATCCCCCCATAATTTTCTTTTATAGTGATGGTTTTGGTTTTGGTATCAGGGTTATACTTGCTCCTTTGAATGAATTTGAGGGCATTCCATTCTTTTCTCTGTTCTGGAATAGTTTGAATAAAACTTGTGCAGCTCTTCTCTGAATGTTTGGTAGAATTCACTAGTGAAGCCATCTGTGAAAGCTACTTTATTGGGAAGTTTTATTTTTAAATGAATTGTTCAGTTTTTCTTTTGTGATGGGTTCATTCAAATTTTTTACCTCATATTGTGTTAGTTTTGATAGGTAGTGTGTTTCTAGACATGTATCTATTTCTTCTAGGTTTTCAAATTAGTTGGGTTACAGTTCTTCCTAACATTCCGTTATCTGTTTTATTTCATTAGGCTCTGTTGTGACATTGCCTATTTCATTTCTTATTTATGTTATTTGCATCTTCACCTTCTTTTTCTTTGTTAAATTTGCCAGTGGTTTCTCAATTTTATTAATCCTTTCGAAGAACCAACTTCTAGTCCTGGTGATTCTTGCTATTGTTTTCTATTTCATTTATTTCTGCTAGAATCTTTATTAGTTCCTTTCTTTTCATGACTGTAGGTTTTTATGCTGTTATTTTTCTAATATTTGGAGATGTTAAGGTGTTGATTTTTATTTCAATGCTTGAATCCATTGCTATAAATTGTCCTCTGAGCACTGGTTTTGCTGTGTCCCAAATATTTTGGTATGTAGTAATTTCATTCTCATTTGTTTCAAATAATTATTTTTAATTTTTTCTATCCTCCAGTAGTTTCTAAGCAGGATGTTATTCAGCTTCCATGATCTCTAATTTTATAACATTGTGATCTGAGAAGATGCTATGCAGTATTTTGGTGTTTTAAAATTTGAGGCTGGTTTTGTCACATAACATATAGCTTATTCTGGAGAATGTTCCTTGCACACAGGTAAAGACTGTATATTGTGATATTGTTGAGTAGATTGTTCTGTATAAGCCTATAAAGTCATGTTGGTGGATGGTGTTGTTTAGATCTTCTTTATCTTTTTGCATTTTTTTCTAGCTCTGTCCATCATCAAAAGTGGTTTATTAAAGTCCCTTATTATAATAGCAGAATTATTTATTTTCTTTTCCATTTTGTTAAAGCTTAATCTTGATATTTTGGGGCTCTTTCATTTGATGTGGGGATATTTATTATGATTATGTCTTCCTGTTGGATTGACTATTCAATCATTATGTAATATATTTCCTTGTCTCTCATGCTAGTTTTGCCATAAAGTCTATTTTATCAGAAATTAATATGTCACTCTTGTTCTTCTATGGTTGCCATTTGCTGATACATGTTTTTACATCCTTCGAATTTTAGCTTAGTATTGTCTTAGTATCTAAAGTGTGTGTCTTGTAGACAGTATATTGATGGGTCATGCTTCCTTATCTATCCTGGTACTATCTGTTGACTGGTGCATTTAATCCATTTATATTCAATGAAATTATCAATAGGTGTCATATAGTGAACTATGTCTCTCCAAAATTTGTGTCAATCTGGCTAGGCTATGATTCCCAGTGGTTTAGAAGTTATGTAATGATGTAATGTGGCAAATATGTAATGATATTCATGATGTGTTCTGATGTGATTAGCCAATCAAGTATAAGATAATTAAAATTAAGGGTGGGTTGGAATACCCTTAATTCTATCACAGTCCTGATTTGATGTAAGAGGATATTCCCTGGAGTGTGGCCTGCAGAACCTTTTATATACAAGAGTTAAAAGGAGATAGAAAGGAGCAGAGAAGGGGAACTTAAAACCACTAAGAAAGAAGAGCTAGGAGCAGAGTGCATCCTTTGGACCCAGGGTACCTGCTCTGGGATCCTCTTAGGAACAAGAGACACACACACAGAAAGTCTTCTCCTAGATCAGGCATGATGAAATCAGACTGCTAACTGCCAAAACTGTAAGAGAATAAATTTCTGTTTGTTAAAGCCATCCAGTTGTAGTATTTCCATTACAGCTTGTTGTTATGTGCCATCGAGTCATCTTTGACTTATAGCAACCCTGTGTACAACAGAATGAAACACTGTCCAATCCTGTACCAGCCATGCAATCCATGCTACACCTGAGCCCATTGCTGCAGTCACCATGTCAATTCATCTTGTTGAGGGCCTTCCTGTCTTTCGTTGGCCATCCACTTTACCAAGTGTGACATTCTTCTCCAGAGAATGGTCCTTTCTGACAACATGACTAAAGTAGGTGAGATGAAATCTGGCCATTCTCACTTCCAAGCAGCATTCCAGCTGCACTTCCTCCAGTATAGATTTTATAGTTCTTTTAGCAGTTCAAGGTACTTTCAGAATTCTTAACCAACACCACAACTCAAAAACATCAACTCTTCTTCAGTCTTCCTTATTCATTGCCCAGCTGTCACATGCATAGGAGGTGATTGAAAATACCATGGTTTTGGTTGTTGTTGTTGTTATGTGCCGTCGAGTCAAACCCGACTCATAGCGACCCCTCCTTGGGTTTCCAAGGCAGTATCACTACGGAAGCAGGATTTCCCAACCTTCCTTCCAAGGAGTGGGCTGTGGGTTTGAACCGCCAGCCGTCTGGTTAGCAGGCAAGTGTCTTAGCCACTATGCTACCAGACATCTTAGTCTTCAAGGAGATATCATTGCTCTTCAGCACTTGAAACAGGTCTTTTGCAACAAATTTTCCCAATGCATTACATCATCTGATGTCATCTTATGTCTTGACTGCTGCTTCTGTTGGTGTTGATTGTGGAATGAAGTAATATGATGTCTTTGACAACCTCAATCTTTTCTGCATCTATGGTGATGCTGCTTAATGGTCCAGTTTAAGGAATTTTGTTTTCTTTATATTGAGGTGTATTTAATCCATACTACAGATTGTAGTCTTTAATCTTCATCAGTAAGTGCTTCAAGTAATCCTGAAGTGATCTTTCAAGTGATTCAGCAAGCAAAGTTGTGTTGTCTAATTAGCCTTCCCCCAATCCTGATGCCACATTCTTCTTCATATAATCCAGCTTCTCAGATTATTTGCTCAGCATACAGATTGAATAAATATAGTGAAAGGATGCAACTCTGGTGCACTTCCATGTTCTGTTTGAAGGACAGCCTCCTGGTCTATATATAGGTTCCTCATGAGTACAATTAAGTGTTCTGGAATTCCAGTTCTTATCAATGTTATCCACAATGTTATGATCCACACAATGGAATGCCTTTGTATAGTCAATAAAAGACAAGTAAACATCTTTCTGGTATTCTTTGCTTTGAGCCCAAATCCATCAGACATCAGCTATGATATCCTTTGTTCCATGTCCCCTTCTGAATCCAGGTTAAATTTCTGGAAGTTCTCTGTCAATATACTGGACAACCATTTTTGAATTATCTTCGGTAAGATTTTACTTGCATGTGATATTAATGATATTCCACATTTTGTGGGATCGCCTTTCTTTGGAATGGGTACAAATATGGATCTTTTCCAGTCAGTTGGCCAGGTAGCTGTCTTCCAAATCTCTTGGCATAGCCACCACATCCATTTGTTGAAATAACTCAATGGATATTCCATCAATTCCCAGAGCCTTGTGTTTCATGAATTCCTTCAGTGCATCTTCGACTTTTTCCTTCAATACCATTGGTTCTTGATCATATGCCACCTCTTGAAATTGATTATTACCTACCAAATCTTTTTGGTATAGTGATTTTGTATTCCATCCCTCTTCTTTTCATGTTTCCTGTATCATTCAGCATATTGTCCATGGGATCTTTCAGTATTGTAGCTTGAGGCTTGAATTTTTTCTTCAGTTCTTTCAGCTTGAGAAATGCTGAGAGTTTTCTTCCTTTCTGGTTTTCTAACTCCAGGTCTTTGCATATTTCATTATAATAATTGACTTTGTCTTCTCAAAATCTCTGTTCAGCTCTTTTATCTTGTCATTTCTTCCATTTCCTTTAGTTACTCTCTGTTTAAGGGCAAGTTTCAGAGTCTCTTTTAACATCCATTTTGGTCTTTTCTTCCTTTCCCGTTTTTTTAATGACCTTTTGTTTTTTTTCGTGGATGATGTTCTTGATGTCATCCCACAATTCCTCTGGTTTTTGGTCATTGCTGTTCAATGCATTTAATCTATTCTTTAAATGGTCTCTAAATTCAGGAGGGATATAATCAAGGTTATATTTTGGCTCTCTTGGACTTCTTTTAATTGTCTTCATCTTCAACTTGAACTTGCATATGAGCAGTTGATGGTCTGTTCCACAATCAGCTCCTGGCCCTGTTTTGGCTGAAGATATTGTGCTTCTCCATTGCCTCTTGCCACAGATGTAGTCAATCTGATTCCTGTGTACTCACTCTATCTGGTGAAGTCCACGTGTATGGCTGCCATTTGTGTTGTTGAAAAAAGGTATTTGCAATGAATAAATCATTGGCTTTAGAAAATTCCACCTTGTGATCTGCAGCACTGCTTCTATAACCAAAGCCATATTTTCCAACTACTGGTGATTCTTCTTTGTTTCAAACTTTTGCATTCCAATCACCAGTGATAATCAACACATTTTGAGTGCATGTTTGGTCGATTTCAGACTTCAGAAGTTGTTAAAAATCTTAATAATAATAATAATAATAATTAAGAAGCTTAATAATAGTAATATTTACTGATCTTCCATGTAGGTGTATGAATATTATCCTATCACTGACAGCATTGTACTTCAGGATAACTCTTAATACATTCTTTGTGATGATCAATGCTGTGTCATTCTTCTTCAATTTGTCATTCCTGGCATAGTAGGTCATATGGCTGTCTGATTCAAAATGGCCAAAACCAGTCCATTTCAGCTCATTAATGCCTAGGATACAGATTTTTATGTATTCCATTTCAATTTTCACAACTTCCAATTTTCTTAGATTCATACTTTGTACATTCCACATTCCAGTTATTAATGGATATTTGCAGCTGTTCATTCTCATCTTGAGATGTGCCACATCAGCAAGTGGGGGTCCTGAAAGCTTTACTCTATCTATCCACATCCTTAAGGTTGGCTCTGCTCTGAGGAGGCAGCTCTTCTCCAATAGTATTTTGAGTGCCTTCTGACCTGAGGGCCTCATCTTCAGACACTATATCACACTATATTTCAGGGCTATTCATAAAGTTTCCCTGTAACATGTCAGACAGTGTTTCACTGCTGTTCATAAGGTTTTCACTGGTCAATTCTTTGAGAAGTAGATGGTTTCTTCCTTCTTCCAAGTCTTCCTTAGTCTAGAGGCTTCACTGAAACCTCTCCATCATGGGTAACCCTGCTGGCATTTGCAACACCAGTGGCATAGCCTCCAGCTTACAGTAACACTTAAGCCACCATTGTAGGACAAACTGACAGACAAGTTTGTCTCCCCTAGCTGTTCTAAACTTCTCTGCTCATTTCCTGGTCTCCCCAGCCTGGCTCACTTACCTGTCCTGCCACCGGGGCAAACACCCACCTTTCACTGGTCCTGGGTCTGGTTTACTGTGGCCTTCACTTGGGGCAACTCCTTGCACACAAACGCCTGCCTTCCACTGATCCTGGGGCTGGCTTACCGTGGCCCGCACCTAGGGTGGCTCCTTGGACACTGGTATAGCAGCACTATAGAAATAAGACAATAGGTATGAATTTATTACTGTCATTTTACTCTGTGTGTGTGTTTGTATGAGAGGTGTTGCTTTTTTCTTTGTTCAAGATATTTTGCTGTGTGGAATTCCTTTGGTTTATGAATTTTCTTATCATTTTCTTCATTGCTATTGTTTGAGTGTTTACTGAGACTATATGATTTTCTTCTTTTTTATTTTGGTAAGAAAGTTTATCATTTTTTTTCCCATGGTTGGCCTGTAATCTATTACTATCTTCTCTAGTTTAAAACAATCCATTCTATCATGACATTGTCCTGACTTCCTCTCCATCTGCAAATTCTGTATCTACGTCATTTATTCCTCTCCCCTTTTTTATTTTGCTTTGTGGTTATCATCATTTACAAATTGAGATCACTAGTTTCCTATTTTTGTCTTGTTGGTTTATTTTATTTTTGATACTTCTTTATCTGGTTTGATTTCTAGGTAATGTTGTTATGTGTCTTAATGTCTCTTTGTTGTTTAGCATTGTTGGATCTCTGTCCAGCCTCACATCAACATGCAAGCCACCATAGTATGGCAAACTGAGACAAACAAGTCTCCCTTAGTTGTTTCAAACTGCTCTGCTCCCACTTCATGGTCTGTCCTACCTGATCTGGCCCTCCAAATCCAGCTTCCACCACTTCCTGGCCTGGCCCAGCTGTTTCAGCCCTCCAAAGCACTAAGTTTGCATTAAATTTCACCAGTTCTGCATTCCATTGATTAACTTATACTCCTCTTCTCTTCCAATGTATTATCTTTTGTGAAATTTTAGTATTAACTTTATGAATTTCTATTTACTGTATTTTTATCATTTTTAATTTTCTATTTATTTGGTCAATTTGTTCTTGTATTGTTTTCCTGAATTCTTCTATTTTTGTGCTTTTGCTGCTTTTGTATATGATTTGCTTGATCTCTTTCTTAAACTACTGAAGGGACGTAAGTATAAATCTTCTGAATTCCTTATCAGGTAGGTCCAATAGCATTTTCTTCCTCTGAAAAATTTTCTAGCCCTATCTTATGGTCACTTGTTTGAGCTATCTTCTCCTGTTGTATGTGTACATGTGTGTGATTTGACATTGTCTGTTATTGCTGAGACTTTGTGGTGTCACCGTATTAAGCTTTTTTTGTTTTTGTTTTGTATGTTGCCTTATTTTACCTCCCCCCTCCCTTTTCTTTAGCTTTGTTTTAATATATCCGGGAAATGGGGTTGACGTACTACTCTGGTCACTAGGTCACTAGTTTGACAGCTCTAGGTCTTTCATCATTGTGTCTGAGTGGATTTGGTAGCTGGTGGGAGGGTGTTCATGAGTCCCTGATTACTAATAATGGAGAGCTGCTGTGGGCAGTCTCATCTAGTTTGGCCACACTCTGTCATCAACTAGAACTGGAATTACAATCATCCAGTGAGGAGTTTGTTGGGTACGGCTGCATAGAGTTGCTGGCTACAGACTGCTGGGGAAATATATGTATAAATATATGTATAAATAAATACACACACACACACACACACACATATGGGAGCTCTGGTAGCATAGTGGCTAAGACACTTGCCTGCTAACCAGACGGCTGGC
>NW_006922355.1:350324-359260 GCF_000298275.1 Orycteropus afer afer
GGCAAGAGGGAAAGCTTAAGATGAAAGAAAAAGAGTAGAAAACCCTCAAAGCAGCACAGTACTGGCACAAGTGCTAGCCTCCAAACATGGCTGCTGCAGAAATAAAACATTTATGCCATGTGAGCACACAGCACAAAAACAGAGGGTTGGGGTGGTTGCTACTGAACATGGAAGTGGCAGGGGGCAAGTCACCTAAGCCGTGGTATAAAAAAGTAAAAATAAAAAGGAAGGGGGAAGGGAAGAGGAAGAAAAAGTAAGGGAAAACAAACTCACTGCCATCGAGTTGGATTTGACTCATAGTGACCCCTCCTTGGGTTTCTGAGGTGGTATCACTACAGAACTAGATTGTCCAAACTTCCTTCCAAGGATTGGCTAGTGGGTTTGAACCACCAGGCTTCCAATTAGCAGTCAAATGTCTTAGACACTACACCACCAGAGCTCCTGAAAACAATAATATAAAAGAAATCAAGTGGTTGAGAGGGAAGAACTAAGACAAAAGGAAAAAAGAAAAAGAAAAAAGAGGAAAAATGGCAAAACATTGGTTCCAGTGTTAGCCATCAAACACAGATGCAGCAGAAACTGTCCATGCAGGGGCAGGGCTAAGTTTTGCTGACCACAAATGTGAAGGGGTATTGGAAGTGGGGATCTCCTCTGTATGATTAAAAAAAAGAAGTGGTGGATAAAAGTAATAAAAAGAGAAAAGACAAGAACAAGGGGAGGTGGAAAAAGGGAAGAACTATGAAACAAGACAAAAGAGAAGAAAATGAAAGGAAAAGTAGATGAGCACTAGCAAAAGTGTTAGCTACCAAACCCAGCTCCATGAGAATGTGCATCACTGAATGGGAAGGGATATGGGTGGGTGCTGCTCATAGTGAAGGCAACATGGGGGTGGGTTCTTTGCTCCATGGGATCCAGAAAGAAAAAGAAAAGTTGGGTGGAGGGGGGAAGAGGGAGGAACTAAGAAGTAAGAAAAAGGAAGTGAGATAGCACTGGGAGTGAGGGTGGTTTTACCAGCTGTCAGGTGTCTGGGGATAGGGGCTAGTGTTGTGCCTTTGGTCACCAGGAAGCTGTTCAAAGTAAGGGTGACCATCACACCACTCTGAACATTGAGTACCCATGTGGGTGTTCGTGCATTCCTGGGTGAGTGGAGCTGGTTATCTGGTTCCAGCTCTGAACTAAATGCTCCTTGCAATATTTCAAAATGGCCATGCTGTGCTCATTGGTTGTTCACTACTCCATATGCCTTCCTTTTTCCCCCACTATTTTTGTTCAGTCTCTTCCTGTCATCAGTATTTCATCTACTTCTTTATCCTTTCTTTTGAAGCTCTGGGTTCCAAGATTATTATCTGTATTTATTTCATTTGGTTTCTCAAGTCATTGTTGTAGAGGGTCTGGATATTGTATCTGTCTAGCCTGCCACCTCAACAAAATTCCTATCAATGCATCTTGTATGCTTGATCAATTTCAGACAGCAAAAATTGGTAAAATCTTCAATGTCTTCATCTTTGATGTTAGTGGTTGGTTCATAAATTTGAATAATAGTTGTATTAACTGGTCTTCCTTGTCAGTGTATGGATATTATCCTATCACTGACAGCATTGTATTTCAGGATAGATCTTGAAATGTTCTTTGTGATGATAAATGTGACACCCTTCCTCTTCAATTTGCCATTCCTGGCATAATATACCATATTTTTATCCAATTCAAAATGGTCAGTAACAGTCAATTTCAGCTCACTAATGCTTAGAGCATTGATCTTTATTATTTCCATTTCATTTTTACAACTTTCAATTTTCCTATATTCATACTTCCTATCTTTCAAGTTCCAATTATTAAAGGATGTTTGAAGCTGTTTCTTATCATTTTGAGTTGTACCCTATCAGCAAATGGACATCGCAAAAGCTTTACTCCATCCACTCCACTAAGATTGACTCTACTTTGAGGAGCCCATTCTTCTCCAGTCATATTGAGTGCCTTCCAACCTGAAGGGGTACATCTTCCGGCACTATATCAGATAATGTTCTGCTGCTATGCATAAGGTTTTCACTGTGTATTTGTTTCATAAGTAGACAACCGGGTCCTTCTTCCTAGTCTGTTTGGTCTGGAAATTCCACTGAACCTGTCCTCCATTGGTGACCCCACTGATATTTGAAATACTGGTGGCATACTAGCATCACAGCAACATGCAAACCAGGACAGTATGACAAACTGATATTTGTGGTGGAAATGAACACAGGTGTGCATAAGTTCACCTGTGTCACTGCTATTAGATCTTTACGGTATATATCTGGGATTGGGATTGCTGGATCATAATGTATGTTTATTTCTAGCTTTTGGTCAAGTTCCATACTGTTTTCCATAGTGGCTGTATCATTGTATAATACAACTAAGAGTAGATAAAGGTTCCAATCTTCCCACAACCTTGGCAACATTTGTTTTCAGATTTTTTTATTTCTGATTCAATCTTTTTACTGGTTCTAGATCAGTTGAGAAATTTTCTTTTTGAGTCACTTAATGTGTGTGTTTCTAGAAATCTGTGCATTTCATCTAGATTGTCTAATTTGTTCATGTATATATACACCAACATATATGATTTATTTGTTGTTTATGGTATTCTCTTATAATTATTTTTATTTCTGTAAGGTCAGTACTAACATCCCTTCTTTCTGATTTCCACTATTTGCGTCTTCTCTTTTTTTCTTTTTCAGTTTATATAATAACTTGTCAATTTTGTTGATTTTTCAAAGAACTAACTTTTGTTTTTGTTGATTTTGTTATTTTTCCATTCTGGTTTTCATTTCCATCCATTGTTTCCTTCCTTCTGCCAGCTTGGGGTTAACTTTGTTCTTTTTCTACTTCTTCAAGATTTAAAGTTAGGTTGTTGATTTCAAATCCTTCTTCTGTTTGATGGAATCATTTATAGCTATAAACTTCCTACAGAGCACTCCCTTATTTACTGCAAACCACAGTTTTTTGTGCTGTGTTTTCATTCATTTACTTTTCAGGATTTTCTAAACTCTCTTGTGATTTCTTCATTGATCTATTGGTGTTTAGTAGTATGTTGCTTAACATCTATGTACATTTTATGAGTTTTCCTTCTGTTTTTATTTCTGTCTTTCCATTGTGGTTGGAAAAGATATTTTATATGATTTTAATGTTTTAAAACTTTTAAAGATTTGATTTGTTACCTAACATATCCTGAAAAATAATTCATGTGCAATTGAGAAGAACGTCTATTCTGCTGTTTTTGGGTGAAATGTTTTATATACGTGTGTTAGGTCTAATTGGTTGATAGTGTTTCTCAAGTCCTCTATTTCCTCACTAATCTTCTGTCTAGATGCTTCAGCCACTATTTAAAATGGCGTTTTGGATTCTCCAGCTATTACTTTAGAGATGTTTAATTCTTCCTTCAATTGTGTAAATTGCTTCATATATTTTGGGGCTCTGTTGTTAGGTGTACATTGGTTTATAGCTGTCATATCTTCTTGATGAATTGAGCTTTTCATCAATAAATAATATCCTTCTTTATCTCTTGTTACAGCTTTTGACTTAAAGTCAGCCCCCCACCCCTGATATTTGTATAACCACCTGAGTTCTCTTTTGGTTACTATTTGTATGGAACATTTTCATTCCAGTTTTTCACTTTCAATCTATTTATGTCTTAGGGTATAAAGTGCATCCCTTAAGACTAATATGATTGGATCATATTTTCTTATTCCTTCTTCCAATGTCTGCCTTTTCAGAGGAGAGTTTAAGTTTGTGTATAATTACTGATGATGAAGGAATTATTTTTGCCATTTTGCCATTTGTTTCCTGTGTGTCTTACACCATTTTTGACCCTCATTTTTTCCAATACTGCTTTTTTTTATGTATGGCAGATTTTTTATAGTGAACCATTTTGATTCTCTTCTTGTTTCCTTGTGTTTATAATTTTTAGATATTTTCTTTATAATTACTAGGACAGTTATATTTAACATTTTAACGATCTAGTTTGAATTGATATCCACTTAACTTTCACGGCAGTGAGTTTTTTTTTTCTTTTAACTTGAATTGAATATGAAAATTTTACAGCTTTGTCTACCCCCCCAATTCTGTAGTCACAAATTATATTTTTATACACTGTGTGCATAATAATGTAGATTAATAATTATTTTTTAAGCATTTTTAAAAAATCTTACAGGACATCAGAAGTGGAGTTACAAACCAAAAATAAATAATACTGTTTTTCATATTTGCCCACACAGTCGCCTTCATCAGAGATCTTTATTTCTTCATATGACTTTGAGTTATTTTCTAATGTCCTTTCACTTCATATTGAAGGAGTGACTTCAGCATTTCTTGTAGGGGAAAGTCTACTGGCAAAAAACTCCCTCAGCTTTTGTTTATCTGAGAATGTTGTAATTTCTTTCATTTTTATTTGAAATTGTAAACACTTTTTTCTGATTTGAGAATGTGGTTAAGATCTCTCTCAAGTAAAATTCCTATCTGATAGTCTTTTCTTTCAGCATTTTAAATATGTCATCATTATGGCTTTCCTGGTTTCTGATATCAGCTCTTAAATGGATTGAGATTCTTTTTATGTGATAAGTTACTTTTCTCTTGTTGCTTTCAAGATTCTATCCCTTCAAATTTAACAATTTGATTATAATATATCTCAGTGGGGAGATCTTTGGGTTTATCCTAGTTGGAGTTTTTCAGATTCTTGGATGTATAAATTCATGCCTTTCATAGAATTTGGGAATTTTTTGGCCATTGTTTATTCAAACATTCTTTCTGCAACATTTACTCTCTCTTCTCCTTCTGGAACTCTTGTAATATGTATTTGGCCCACTTGATGGTGCCCCATAGTTCCTTTGGCTCTGTTCACCTTTCATCATTCTTTTTCTTTCTGCTTCTCAAATTTGATAATTTCAATAGTCTTATTTTCAAGTTCTTTATATTTTTTTTCTTCTGCCAACTTAAGGATTCTTTTTAATCGCTCTAAGGATTTTTTCATTTAATTATTGTATGTTTTGCTTCAGAATGTGTGTTGGTCTCTTTTAATGTTTTCTACATATTTGTTGATATTCTTATTTTCCCCCCATACATTATTTTCTTGATTTCCTTTGTCCATGTTTTCCTTTGGCTATATTAGCAAATCTTAAACAGCTGTTTTAAATTCTTTTTCTAGTAAAACCAATATGTAGGCTTCTCATTGGATGGCTTTTGTCACTTTATTTTGTTCACTTGAATAGATTCTGTTCCTTTGTATGTCTTGTGACATTTTTCTTATTGTTCAAAACTAGACAGTAGATTATTATAATGTAGTAACTTTGAAAATTAGATTTTTCCTTTTTCTCAAGGTTTGTGGTGTTTTCCTAAAATTTTTAATTGTAATTTGGGTGAAAGTTCACAAAGTATATTTATTTTTCATTCAAAAGTTCATGTTGTTGTTGTTGTTATTTGCCATCCAGTCAGACCCGACTCATAGCAACCCCTCCTTGAGTTTCAAGGCAGTATCACTACGGAAGTAGATTGCCCCATCTTCCTTCTGAGGAGTGGGTGGTGGATTTGAACCGCCAGCCTTCTGGTTAGCAGTCAAGTACCTTAGGCACTAGTCTACCAGAGCTCCTTCATAAGTTCATACACATATTTTTTGTGGCATTGATTGCAATCCCCACAATGTAACAGGTCTCTTCCTACATCCTCCTTTGGGTAACTTTTCCCTGTGTCCTTCTTTTCTATGTATTCCTGCCTTCTGAGCAATATCCCTGAATAAATGCTGTTCTTTTGATCTCTTTTGGTTGATTGTTCTAAGGAGTGCTTACTTCCCTGGTATAACTGTTCACCTCATAGGCCTTTATATTGCTTGGCTGAAAGTTGAGCCTTGGGGATGACTTTAGATCCAGGCCCCAAAGATGGTTAAGGACCATAGCCTCAGGGGTTCCACCAGTCTCCATGAGAACAGTAAGCCTGGTCTGATTTTTTTTTGTGATTTTGAGCTTTGTTATACATTTTTCTCTCACTCTCCCAAAGATCTCCAATTTTGATCCCTTTCTGAGAGGTTTGAAGTGGGAGAAGCGTACCATCTAGTTCTGGTCTTGGGGTCTTGTAGGCTGAAGTTCTGATGGTCCACTATTCTCTTGGAAAAATTGTTTCCACGTTTCATTGATTTTCTTCATTATTCTTTTCTCCAATATGTATTTGTAATATGTATTTGGCCCACTTGATGGTGCCCCATAGTTCCTTTGGCTCTGTTCACCTTTCATCATTCTTTTTCTTTCTGCTTCTCAAATTTGATAATTTCAATAGTCTTATTTTCAAGTTCTTTATATATTTTTTTCTTCATATTGAATTTGTAAACACTTTTTTTTTGGGAGTGACCAATAGTTGCATCTTAGATGGCCATTTTCAAACTTTTAAGTTACAAGCTGCTGTTCATCAAAAGATGTGGAACAAGGTTTTTATGCTCTACATTTGGTGAATTGAGCTTAATGTTCCTTGTGACTATGCCTTGAGCCCACAGGCCCAATAACCTTTAAAGTGTTTCATTGTGGCTAAGAAGTTATCATAACCTTGCTCCCTGTTATCTCTATTGTATATAGGACATTTTTATAGCACATACAAACACGTGTGTAGAAAAATTTTGTAAAACATATATATTTTCATGGGTATGGTCCTGTTTTCCTACCCATACCTGATCTTGCATGTCTATCTATGTATCCATTCACAGAGTAATGTTTGCATTAATGTTACGTTAATATTTTCAATATTGTGTGTGTAATTGTATTTACCTTTATTATCTGTACCTCTTGTGCATCTTTCCAGGTCTTTTTCATTAGTGAAATTGTGCTGTTCACCCCCTCTTGGTTTGCTACCTTTCCCTTCACTAAAATAAATACATGACTCTTACCTAGCTAGCAATTGTGCCTCCCCTCCCAAATCCTCCCTGATAATCATCAAAGAATATTTATTTCCATGTGTAAATGTTTCCTTGACTTTTTATGATATGGACTCATGCAATATTTGTCCTTCTGTGATTGATTTGTTTCACACAGCATAATTTCCTCCAACCTAATCCATGTTCTGACATGTTTTGTGCATTCTTCATTATT
Organism: Orycteropus afer afer; assembly: GCF_000298275.1. Classification (NCBI taxonomy): domain Eukaryota; kingdom Metazoa; phylum Chordata; class Mammalia; order Tubulidentata; family Orycteropodidae; genus Orycteropus; species Orycteropus afer. Next base: position 357,419 of record NW_006922355.1, read on the forward strand.
CTTTAATGATACGTAGTATTCCATTGTGTGTTTGTACCACAGTTTGTTTATCCACTCCTCCACTAATGGGTACTTAGGTTGTTTCCATCACTTTGCTATTGTGAACATGGGTGTGCATATATCTGTTCATGAGCCAGGTCTCACTTCTTTAGAATACATACATAGTAGTAGGATTGATGGATCAAATGCTATTTCTATTTCCAACTTCTTATGGAGGTGTCACATAATTTTCCATATTGATTGCACCATTTCATAGTTCCACCCGCAGTATATGAAAGTTCCAATCTCCTCACAACCTCTCTAGCACTTGTTGTTTTCTATCCTGTTGAACTTTGCTGTTATTGTTTGGGTAAGATTATATCTCATCGTTGTTTTGATTTGCATATCTCTAATTACTGATGATTGTGAGTATTTTTTCAGCATCCTTAGTTGACCACCTGAATATCGTCTTTGGTGATTTTTTTATGGATTATTTGTCCTTTTGATATTGAGGTGTTGAAGTTTAGTATACATTTTAGAAGTAAATTTCTTGTCAGATATGTCATTGCCAAATATTTTCCCCCAATATGTAGATTCTCTTTTTACTGTTTTGAAGTAGAGGCCAGGCTCTAACAGACCAGTAAGACTGGTCTTTTTTTATGATTTTGAGTTTTGGTTCACGTTGTTCTTCCACTCTAATCAAAATCCCTTGCACTGATCCCTTTACAAGTGACTGATACTGGTAGCTGGGCCCCATCTAGTTCTTCTTGTCTCATGGTCATATAGGCTTCAGTTTCCATGGCCTTTTGGAGAAATTTTTTGATGTGAATAAAAATTTAAATTTTATGTCCTAACCATCTAATTTATCTTCTACTGTTTATGCATGTCTGGTTATGTTTGATAGTCTATTTATAAATTATAACTCTTATAATTGTCCCTATTTTTTCTTTGATGACCTTTATAGTTAGGTTTTATATTTAGATCTTTAATCCATCTTGAGTTAGTTTTTGTGCACGGTGTCAGGTATGGATCTTGTTCCATTTTTCTGTAAATGGATATCCAATTTTGCCAGCACCATTTCTTAAAAAAGACAATTTCTTCCTTATTTAATGGGTTTCCCTTTGTCAAAGATCAGCTTTTCTTACGTGGATGGATCTATTTCTCGATTCTCAATTCTCTTCCACTGGTCTATTTGTCTGTAGTTGCACCAATACTAGAATGTTTTGACTCTGGCTTTAATATTGGTCTGTAATTTCCCTTTTTAGTGATGTCTTTGCCAGTGACTGTATAGTAGGTTTTGTGATCAGAGTGTGTGAGAACTTCTGCTAATTCTCCCTCTTCTTTAGTTGTACTTTGCTTATCTTAGGTCTATTTCCTTTTCATATAAATCAGCCATTATCTTCTCCATGTTCTTAAAGAATGTAGATGGTATATGGTTGGTGTTGCATTGAATTTATAAATTACTTTGGGTAGTGTTGACATTTTCACAATGTTCAGTTTTAGTATCCATAAGAATAGCATGTTTTTCCATTTACATAAGTTTTTTTATAGTTTCATGTAATAGTATTTTGTAGTTTTCTTTTTATAGGTCTTTTGTGTTCCTGGTAAGATTTATTCCTAAATATTTTATCTTTTATGTAGCTATTATAAATGCTTTATTATTATTATTAATTTAGTGCCTTTTCAGAGCTCTCTTTGTTGATGAAGAGAAATCCATATTTTCATTTTGTATTCTGCCACTTTGGTAATTTTTTTTTTTTTTCTTATTGTGATTTGGGTGAAGATTTACAGAGCAAATTCACTTTCCATACAGTAGTTTACATATACTTTGTCTCATGACATTGACCACAGTTTACCACAATG
>NW_006922355.1:365460-367994 GCF_000298275.1 Orycteropus afer afer
AAATGTCAAGCTGGAGGCTCTTCCCAACTCACACAGCTGCAGGGGATGATGAGCTCAAAGTTGGCAGGCAGTATACTGGCTGTTGACTCCAACAAATGATGAATCCAAGATCTCCAGGCTGAATGGTGGATTGTTCACTCTCAGACAATTGTAAGCAACACAACAGGATCCCAATCCACAAAAGAGTGTCTCTTTTCCCAGGATGTCCATAAATATATTGGAAGCAGGCCACACCCCTAGGAAAACTCCCTTTCAATGGATTGGCTACTCAAAACATACATATCCAATCCCATCATGGGAATAACCCACATTGCAATTGCTTCAACCACACAGAATTAGGTCCAGCCAAGTTGACACACAGCTCCAAGTATCACACCTGGATAGGACTTCCAATATAATATTAAATTGAAATAGTCATAGAAAGCATTATTGTCTAGTTCCTGTTGACAGGGGAATGTTTTCAGTCTCTCTCCATTGAGAATAATATTGCCTACTGGCTTTCCAAATATGCCCATTATTATGTTGATAGATTTCTGCTTATTCCTATTTTGCTCAGAATATTATCAGGAATGGGTGTTGGGTTATATTAAATGACTTTTCTGCATTGACTGATATGATCATGTGGTTGTTTTCCTATGTTTTCTTTATGTGATGGGTTACACTGATTCGTTTTCTAATATTTAACCATCCTTGGATATATGGTATGAATCCCACTTGATCATGATGTGTTAATTTTTTGATATACTGCTGGATTCTATTGATTAGGATTTTGTTGAAGATTTTTTCATCTATAATGATGACGGATATTGGTCTGTAATTTTCCTTTTTAGTGTTGTCTTTGCAAGATTTTGGTATCAATGTCAACTTTGTTTCATAAAATGAATTTGCAAATATTCCATTCTTTTCTGTGCTGGAATAGTTTTAATATGATTGGTGTCAGCTCTTAGAATGTTTGGTATTATATCATTGAAAACTAGAGTAGTCTTTAGTTTTACTGACTTTTCAAACTAGTTGGAAAGACTGTATTTCTTTTTGTGTGTGGTTGCTGAAACTTCTGTTTCTTTAACTTGTGTTCAGCTAATGTTTTGAGAGAGATTTCCTTGCATTCTAGGAACCAAGACTATATCCCCAAACCACAAAGTAAATCACAACACAACACCAACACGATTGTCCCAGTCTTTCCAGATTTTTCTATGGTGGAGCATTCCTTCAACTGTTAGCCAGAATTTGCCCAAAAGTGAAAGCTTAAAGTTTTCTCAGATTTTTTTGAACACTCATATTGCTCTAGGTATACATTTGGCTTTCCAAACTCCCCCTATGCATTGCTGCTTTTGATTGCCTTAATTAACCAAGGGCCTGTGACTGGAACAGATAAGGAGGGCAGGGGACAGCTCCTAAGGTGGCAAGGAGCAGCAGCAGACAGGGCCAGCAGGAAAAGGTAGGGAGAAGCCCAGGAAGTGAGTGAAGTGGTTGGAGCAGGTAAGGGAGACAAACTTGTCTGTTGGTTTGTTGTAATGTGATGGCTTGCACGATGCTGTGAGGCTGGAGGCTGTGCCAGCAGGGGTGCCTATGGTGGACTGCTTTTGGTGGAGCTTCCAGACTGAGACAGATGTGGAAGAAGGAAGAAACCATCCACTTCTCAAAGAATTTGCCAGTGAAAACCTTATGAATAGTAGTGAAACACTGTCTGATATATTACTGGAAAATTTTATGGATAGCCCTGGAACACTGTCTGATACAGTGCTGAAAGATGAGCCCTTCAGGTCAGAAGGTACTCAAAATATAACTGGGAAAGATGGAAGAATGGGCAGACAAGCAAAACAGACCCTCTTCAACAAAGAAAAGAAAAACCAATTGACAGAAATACAGAAGATAATCCTAGAGCCCTGAGCTTTGAAAGTAACTACACAGAAGTGGATTAGGCACCAACTAGCTGGAAAAGCCTGAATGAAAACAGTGAGTACAGAGATGGTTGGAGCTGCAGACTGTCAGCTACTCTGATGAGACCAACAGCCTGAATTTTTCCAAGTGGTTTTGGGACCTGAGAATTGACCTAAAGATCATTCCCAGTCACCAAGGACTGCAGGGACAACTTCTCTTGTGTTCAGCTAATGTTTTGAGAGAGATTTCCTTGAATTCTAGGAACTAAGACTATATCCCCAAACCACAAAGTAAATCACAACACAACACCAACACCCCTGTCCCAGTTTTTCCAGATTTTTCTGTGGTGGAGCATTCCTTCAACTGTTAGCCAGAATTTACCCCAAGGTGAAAGCTTAAAGTTTTCTCAGATTTTTTTGAACACTCATATAGCTCTAGGTATGGCCTAGACATTCATATTGCTCAAGGTGGCTTATGACTAGGAAGGGAAACAGCAAGGAGGGAGACAACCTGAGCTGTGGACTTTTTGCTGTCTGGAAGGCACAGCCATTTTGATTGTTTACATGTGGCAGCTATTTTGGATATTTAAAGTGACCAAGGGTGCAGTCATTTTGAATGTTTACAACTGGTGGCCATTTTGGATATTTAAAGTG
>NW_006922355.1:368694-370424 GCF_000298275.1 Orycteropus afer afer
GAAGACAAATACCTGAATACTTCTTTGGAAAGGGATCAATCAGAAAAAAGATCAAAACAAAATGAAGAAAGCCTTAGGTTCATGTGGGATCAAAAGGAATAACTTACATTTCATTGGAATTCCAGAACAGGAAGAGAAAAATGAAACCACTGAGAAATTTTTCCAAGGTTTGTTGGAAGAGAACTTCCCTGATATGATGAAAGATGAGAATATATCCATTCAGGAAGTTCAATGAACCCCAAACAGGATAGACCCCAAGAGAAAAACACCAAGACATATCATCATCAAATTCACCAAAACCAAAGACAAAGAAAGAATCATGAGAGCAGCATGGGAAAAACAAAAAGTTACCTCCAAAGACAGTCAGTAAGAATAAGTTGGGATTTCTCAATAGAAACCATGCAGGTGAGAAGACAGTGGGGAAGGTATATATAAAACACTGAAAGAGAAAAATTTCCAACTAAGAATTATGTACCCAGCAAAATTGTCCCTCAAATATGATGGTGAAATTAGGACATTTCCAGAAAAACAGAAATGAATGGAATTTGTTAAAATCAGACCGACCTTAAAAGAGATGCCAAAGGGAGCCCTTTGAACAGAGAAACAACAGCCAACAAGAACTGACCATTAACACACATGCTGATATAACCCAGAAACCAATCCAGCTATGGAAGTATCCAAAGTAAATTAAGCCTACAAGATTGTAAACAGGGAACCAGAGACACCAACCGACAAATGAGGACAACTACAAACCAAAAACAGGGAAAAAAATCTGTATTTTTACAAAACTTCTAGATGATAGAGAAGTCAAGACAACTACAAGTTAGAAAGGACTGTTCTAAACTTGGGAAGAAAGCTATAAATCACAGGGTAACCTCAAAGAAAAATGATAAACCTTCACATCAAAATAAGAAAGAGGACCAATATAAATATTCAGCAAATACTAAAGCAATAGCAATGAAGGAAGTGATAACATGATTCATAAACAAAATGAGCTCATCATAGAAAATTATATGGAACAAAGAAATTGACACAATGAAAAAGCACATGACAAAAATGACAGCAACAAATTTGTATTTGCTGATAATTACATATCTGGCAAGGGACTTATCTCTAAGATTGATGGAAAACTCCATCGTCTCAACACCAAAGGAATTAACAATCCAATTGAAAAATGGACAGAAGACATAAATAAACACTTCACCAAGGAGGATATTCAGGTGGTCAGCTAATACATGAAAAGATGCTCAATCATTGGTCATCAGAGAGATGTAAATCAAAACAACAATGAGTTATACCATCTCAACCCAGAACTGATGGCAAGGTTCAATGAGACAGAAAATAACAAATGCTGGTGGGGATGTGGAGAGATTGGCACTCTCATACACTGCTTGTGTGACTATGAAATGACATACCACTGTGGAAAGCAATATGGTGATTCCTGAGAAAGTTGGAATTGGAGATACCGTTTGACCCAGCAATCCTATTACTAGGTATATATCCTGGAGAGGTGAGAGCCAGGACAGAAACAAATACATACACACTTGTTCACCACAGCACTGTTTACAACAGCAAAAATGGAAACAACCTACGTGCTCACCAGCAGAACAGTGGATGACCAAACTATGGTACATACACATACTGGAGTTCTATGCAGCACTAAAGAATAATGTAGAGTCTGCAAAACACCACATAATATGGATGAACTTGGAGGACATTATGCTGAGTGA
>NW_006922355.1:370524-374790 GCF_000298275.1 Orycteropus afer afer
AATTGACCCATGTCACTTTAATTTTGTGTATTTCACTGTACATAAATTATATTTCAATAAAATACATTATATATATATATATATATATATGTATATGTATATGTATATATATAGAAATAACTGGGAAAGAATTGCCTCATAAAAGTAGAGCCTATCTTAATGATATGGATAAAGTAGAGCTTTCTGTACCTCCATTTGTTGAAGTGGCATGACTCAATATGAGAAAAAATAGCTGCAAACATCCATTGAAAATCGGAACATGGAATGTATAAAGTAAGAATCTAGGAACACTGGAAGTTGTAAAAAATGAAATGGAACACATAAAGATTTATATCCTAGGCATTAGTGAGCTGAAATGGAATGCCTAAAGATTGATATCCTGGCATCAGTGAGATGAAATGAACTGGTTTTGGCCATTTTGAATCAGATAACCATATGATATACCATACCAGAAAAGACAAATTGAAGAAGAATGGCATGGCATTCCTCATCACAAAGAATGTTTCAAGATCTATCTTGAAGTAAATGCTGTCAGTGATAGAATTATATCCATATGCCTACAAGGAATACCAGTTAATACTACTATGATTAAAATCACCAAATCACCAAAGCCAAAGATGAAGAAATTGAAAAATTTTAACAACTTTTGCAGTCTTAAATTGACCAAACATGCAATCAAGATGTACTGATTATCAGTGGTGATTGGAATGCAAAAGTTGGAAACAAAGAAGAATCACTTTGGTAGTTGGAAAATTTGGCCTTGGAGATAGAAATAGTGCTGAAGATTGCATGATAGAATTTTGCAAGACCAATGATTTATTCATTGCAAATACCTTTTTTCAACAACACAAATGGTCACTATACACGTGGACTTCACCTGACAGAGTATTCAGTGAATAGATTGACTACATTTGTGGCAAGAGGCAATGGAGAAGTTCAATATCTTCAACCAAAACCAGGCCAGGAACTGACTGTAACAGACAACTGCTCATTTGCAAGTTCAAGCTGAAGTTGAAAACAATGAAAACAAGCCCATGAGAGCCAAAATATGACCTTGATTATATCCCTCCTGAATTTAGGGACCATTTAAAGAATAGATTTGATGCATTGAACACCAATGACTGAATACCAGAGGAATTGTGGGATGACATCAAGAACAAAAGGTCATCAAAAAGATAGGAAAGGAAGAAAAGACCAAAGTGGATGTCAGAAGAGACTCTGAAAATTGCCTTTGAACAGGGAGTAGCTAAAGCAAATGGAAGAAATGACAAGATAAAAGAGCTAAACAGAAGATTTCAAAGAGCAGCTCGAGAAGACAAAGTCAATTATTATAATGAAACGTGTAAAGACATGGAGTTGGAAAGCCCAAAGGGAAGAACACGGAAGGCATTTCTCAAGCTGAAAGAAGTGAAGAGGAAATTTAAGCCTTGAGTTGCAATATTGAAAGATTCTATGGGCAATATATTGAATGATGCAGAAGTATCAAAAGAAGATGGAAGGAATGCCCAGAGTCACTGTACCAAAAAGAATTGGTTGATGTTCTTCAATTTCAGGAGGTGGCACATGATCAAGAACCAATGGTACTGAAGGAAGAAGTAGAAGCTGCACTGAGGGCAGTGGTGAAAAACAAGGCTCCAGGAATTGATGGGATACCCATTGAGATGTTTCATCAAACGGATGCTGCACTGGAGGCACTCACTTGGCTATGCCAAGAGATTTGGAAGACAACTACATGGCCAACTGACTGGAAATGATTCATATTTGTACCCATTCCAAAGAAAAGTGATCCCACAGAATGTAGAAATTATCAAACAATATCTAATATTGCATGCAAATAAAATCTTACTGAAGATAATTCAAAAACTGTTGCAGCAGTATATTGGCAGAGAACTTCCAGAAATGCAAGCTGGATTAAGAAGAGGACATGGAACAAGGGACATCATTACTGATATCAGATGGATCTTGGCTCAAAGCAAAGAATACCAGAAAGATGTTTCAAAAAACAAACAAACAAACAAACCCAAATGCACTGCCGTGGAGTCGGATCCAACTCATAGTGACCCCTCCTTATGTTTCTGAGGTGGTATCACTGAAGAAGTAGATTGCCCGATCTTCCTTCTGAGGAGTGGCTGGTGGGTTTGAACTGCCAACCTTATCATTAGCAGTCAAATGCTTTAGTCACTACACTTGTGTTTTATAGACTATGCAAAAGTATTCGAGTATGTAGATCAAAACAACTTATTCATAACATTGAGAAGAATGGGAATTCCAGAACACTTAACTGTGCTCATGAGGAACTTGTACACAGAACAGGAGGCTGTCACTCAAACAGATCAAGGGGTCACTGGATGGTTTAAAATCAAGAAGGGAATGTGTCAGGGTTGTATCATTTCACCATATTATTCAATATAAAAGATACATTAAGCTACTACTGTTTTTAAGCTGATGTTTTTCTTGATTAATCATTCATTGTTTGTAGTAAACTTAAAAAAATTATTGTGATTTGGATGAAAGTTTACAGAGCAAATTCATTTTCCATATAGCGTTCCATACACTTTTTGTTTCACGATATTGACTGCAGTTAATTATGCTGAACAAATAATATGAGAAGCTGGACTATGTGAAGAAGAATGTGGCATCAGGATTGGAGGAAGACTTATTAACAACGTACATTATGCAGATGACACAACTTTGCTCACTGAAAGTGAGGATGACTTGAAATACTTACTGATGAAGATTGAAAACTACAGTTTGCATTATGGATTACACCTCAATCAATAAAAAGAATACAAAAATCCTCACAATGGGATAAATAGGTAGCATCACAATAAATGGAGAAAAGATTGAAGTTGTCAAAGACTTTATATTACTTGGTTCTATGATCAGCACCAATGGAAGCAGCAGTCAAAATATCAGACATTGTATAGCATTGTGCAAATATGCTGCAAAGGACCTCTTTCAAGTGCTGAAGAGCAAAGATGTTTCCGTGAAGACCAAGGTGCACTTGACACAAGCTTTGGTATTTTTAATCACCTCATATGCAAGTGAGAGCTGGACAATGAAAAAGGAAGACCGAAGAAGAGTTGATGCTTTTGAGCTGTGGTGTTGGAGAAGAATGCTGAAAGTACCATGGACTGCTAAAAGAACTATCAAATCTGTCCTGGAAGAGGTGCAGCTGGAATGCTCCTTGGAAGCGAGAATGGCCAAACTTCATCTCACCAGTTTGGTCATGTTGTAAGAAGGGACCATTCCTTGGAGAAGTATATCATGCCTGGCAAAGTGGAGAGACAACGAAAAAAGGGAAGTCCCTCAAAGAGATGGATTGACACAGTGGATGCAACTATGGACTCTGGTAGAGGAAGGATCATGGGGCTGGCACAGGGCCAGGCAGTGTTTCATTCTGTGTACATGAGGTTGCTATGAGTTGGAGACTACATGGCCTTAACAACAATAATTTACCAAATAAAAACTCTCATCAGCTTTTCATCCCAGACCTTAAGCGATCTATTGTATATCTCAATTGTACTATTTTGCCTCAGGCAGCTATGGGATGATTGTTTGTCATACAGTGTTTTCAAGCCATGTCTGATGCTTTTCTGCACTGAGTGATTTCTGACGTCAGAAAAACAGAAACATGCACCTTAGTCTACTCCTTTTGGTAATCACTAGACATTTTAGAATAAACAAACTCAGTAATTTGTGAATAAGGTCTATTCAGATCCTCATGTACCAGAGATCATGGTTATACCCTGGGAATGTGGGCTGTCATATTCAAACTAGGGAAGGGATGAGGTACTAACAACATAAAAGATACATTAAGTTACTACTGTTTTTAAGCTGATTTTATTCTTGAGTAATCATTCATTGATTGTAGTAAATTTTTAAAAAATGTTATTGTGATTTGGATGAAAGTTTACAGAGCAAATTCATTTTCCATACAACACTTCATACACATTCTGTTTCATGACTTTGACTGACTGCACTTCCACACAATGTAACAGCTCTTTTCACTTCCTCACCTTAGTTACATCTTCCCTGTGTCCTTCCCTCCCAAACACTCCCGCCTCTTGAGCTATCTCCCTGTGAAAACACTGCCCTTCTTTTTCCCAAGACTGATCACTCCAAGGAGTGGCTCTACCTGATATACATGTTCACCCTATATGCCTGTCTATTGTTTGGCTGGAAGCTACAGGAGTGAGTTCATTTCCAGACCTGAAGGGTAACTATGGGCCATAGTCTCAGGGAGTTCACCAACCTCTATCAGAT
>NW_006922355.1:375182-376189 GCF_000298275.1 Orycteropus afer afer
CTCTTTGGTAGTCCGAAAGAAAGTATCCTTTTAACTTGTGAGCTCTGACCCAGCTGCAGGTGGCTATGGTAAGAGAGAGAGTGACAAGAATGGAAAAGTGGAAACGTGAGGACTGGGTCCATGCCCATATTTTTGGGATTGAATTCATTTTACCTCTTACTTCAGACTTGAACACTGTTAAGATAATTCAAATAAAAATAAAAATATGACCATCTCTATTTTTGGTTCAATGTTGGTTAATCACAGTCTAATTATTTTTTTTCTGACTCTCATTCAAGAGTATTTACAATGCTTCTTACATTGACCTTTTTTTTCTTTTGCTTATTAGATCCATAATAAGCATCATTAAGTTATACTGTTCCAATTTTAATTAGAATTGTGTATGGTTATAAGTGAAAGAATATGCAAAATGTCCCTCACAAACACCCAGGCATGCAGCTCAGGATTGGTACCTTATGCCATGGGTCACACTCTTCCTATATTGTAGTCTTCAATGGTTGTACCCAAATATTCTCATGGCCCAATGTGGTGTGTTCCAGGTCCAGCTATGCATTCTGTTGGCATCATGAAAGAGATTATAGAGGGCAAGGGGCTTATTTTAGCTTCTATAACAGAAGTGCTGCTATAACAGAAATACAACAAGCAGGTGGTTTGAAAGAATAGAAATTTATTTTCTCACAGTTCATGAAGCTAGAGGTTCAAATTCAGTTTGTAGATTCTAGGGGAGGGCTCTCTCTGTGTCACCTCTGAGTGATGGTACTTGTTTCAGCTTCTCTAGCCCTGGTGTTCCTTAGTGTCCTGGTTTCTTGGAGATCTCCACATGGCATCTCTCTTTCCCCCATTTATGTTTGTGCTTACTTGTCTCTGTGCTTAACCTGCTGATTTTTTTCCTTTTTTTTTTAAATTGTAATTTGGGTGAAGATTTACAGAGCAAATTCACTTTCCATACAGTGGCTCACATATACTTTGTCTCATGACATTGACCACAGTTTACCACAATGCAACAG
>NW_006922355.1:377548-378404 GCF_000298275.1 Orycteropus afer afer
ATACAATATTTGTCCTTTTGTGATTGACTTATTTCACTCGGCATAATGTATGATTTTCTCCCCGAGTTTAGAACAGTCCATTCTATGTTGCAATTCTCTTAACTTGTTCTGTAACTACACAGTCTTTTCCCTCTTTCGGTTTGTAGTTGTCCTCACTTGCTAATTGATGTCTCTGATTCACTGTTTACAATTTTGTAAGCTCATTTTACTTTGGATAACTCCATAGCTTTGGTTTCTGGGTTATGTTATCTTGTGTATTAATGGTCAGTTGTTATTTGCTATTTTTGGTTCTTTGTTCAAAGGACTCCCTTTAGCATCTTTTGTAAGATTGGTCTGGTTTTAACAAATTCCGTTTGTTTCTACTTATCTGGAAATCTTCTAATTTCACCATCATATTTTAGGGACAATTTTGCCAGGTATATAACTCATGGTTGAAAATTTTTCTCTTTCAGGGTTTTACATATAGCATCACATTTCCTTCTTGCCTGCATGGTTTCTGCTGAGAAATCAGAGCTTATTCTTACTGGCTGTCCTTTGTAGGTAACTTTTTTCTTTTCCCATGCTGCTTTCAGGATTCTGTCTTTGTCTTTGGTTTTGCTGAGTTTGATGATGATGTGTCTTGGTGATTTTCTTTGGAGGTCTATTCTGTTTGGGGTTCATTGGACTTCCTGAATGGGTATATTCTCATCTTTCATCATATCAGGGAAGTTCTCCTCCAGCAAATCTTGGACAATTTTTCAGTGGTTTTGTTTTTCTCTTTCTGTTCTGGAATTCCAATGACATGTAAGTTATTCCTTTTGATGGTATCCCACATGAACCTAAGGCTTTCTTCATTTTGTTTTGATTTTTTTTCTGA
>NW_006922355.1:379044-380347 GCF_000298275.1 Orycteropus afer afer
AAAAAAAAATTCAACCAGGAACAGGGAAAAGAAAAAATGCTGAAAACTAGGACCTGGGAGAGGAAGATTAAGAATAATAGTAAAAAGGACAAATGTATTAATTATAATAGTTGTTTTAAAACAGACAAATACTAGCAAACTAATCACCAGAAAAAAAAAAAGTGAAAAAGAAAAAAATAAAAAAAGAGGAAAAAAAATTGGTGGAGGACAGGGCAGGGCACCCAGGCTCTGTCTGAACACACAGACTATGATGGAGTTCCTTTGGGCCCAGAAGGTATGTGGAAGTGGGTGATGGCCACACCTCAGTTAACCAAGTGGGTGTGGGGTATACGAGTAACAAGTGGAATGTGGTACCTTTTCAGTCTTGCAGGTCCCGCGTGTCCTTGGGGTTGCTGGAAAGCAGAATATGTTCTTAAGCCCCAGGAATCTGTGAGAGCACTGTCTCTTTAAATATCCAAAATAGTGAAGCCACTTTTAAATCTTCAAAATGTCGGCACCTTGTGGACAAGCAAAAGTCCACAGCTCAGTCCGCCTTTCTCTTCACCTTCTCTGTTTATTCCCCAGCCAGCAGTACTCTGTGTCCTCTGTGCAGTCCCTGACTACCAGGGTTATTTTTCAGTTAATTCTTAGGTCCTACCACCACTTGGCACTCTCCAAGCTGTCTGTGCTGTCAGGATCGCTCAGGATTGCTGCCAGACTGCAGTTCCGTATTTCTCCTTTTTTGGTATTTTCACACAAATTCTTCTGCTAGTTGGGGTTTAGTCCACTTCTGTATCCTTCCCTTCAAGGCTCAGGGGTCCAAGATTATCTTCTGTATCTGTGTTAATTGGTTGTCCCTTTGTTTCTGCCTAGGCTGCCATCTTGTCGTAACTCACCTAAGCTGCTGCTTTTATATCTCAAAAGTGATTGAGCTTAAGGCACACTGTACACTGATATAGCTTTAATAACATAACAAAGAAAACTCTATTGCCAAATGGGATCACACTCTTAGGTGTAGGGGTAAGAATTCCAACACATATTTTGTGGAGACATAATTCAATCAATAACAGGGACTATCTTTCTCTTAAAGGGTACTTCCTCATCACTTCCTCTTAAGTCTCATCACCCCAAATTAAATCCCTTGGTCAGATCTTGTTGCAAAGGAGGCTGAGTCATCTACTCTTTATTTTGAGATGCTACATGCACCGAGTAGCAGGCTGGAAGTGCAGGAGAAAGGGGTAAAACCCAGTCACTAGTGCTCAGACGGCTCCCTTGTTACCCTCCCGAGAGGGACCGGGTCTCCGGGAGCAAGGTAAGCACGGGC
>NW_006922355.1:383870-401054 GCF_000298275.1 Orycteropus afer afer
AAGGAGGGGGAGGCCTTCAACAAGATGGATTGAAACGGTGGCTGCGATGATGGGCTCAAGTATAGCAGGGATTGTGGGGCTGGCGCGCGATCGGGCAGTGTTTCATTCTGCTGTGCATGGGGTCGCTATGAGTCGGAAATGACTCGACGGCACTTAACAACAACAACAACAACATGCACTGATAATATCATAGGAACCTATTACAAATAATGAAGGAAGAATGAAAATTGTGAAAGTGTGCTTCATTGGTGGCCTTATACACTGTCTGAAGAGTATACCTTCTGTGGCATCTGCATAGTTCATTTGCACCAATGACTGACACAATTTAGTTTTTCCTACTATCATTTGAGGTCTGGTAGCATAGTGCCTAAGGCACCTGACTGCTAACTAGAAGGCTGACGGTTCCATCCCACCAGCCACTTCTCGGAAGGAAAATGGGGCAATCTACTTCCATAGTGATACAGCCTCAGAAACCCAAGGAGAGGTCGCTATGAGTCGGGTCCGATTCGAAGGCACATAACAACAACAACAACAAGCTGTGGAAATTCAAGCCACAGCACCATGTTAGCATTAGCTCTTGCATTCTTAGCCTTTCTTGGAGTCCTCACTGCCCCTGTTCACCAAGAATTTTCTTGACATCTCCTTTGATAAGGGTGGATTATTTTTTCTAGTTGTTCACTGAAATTTTAGACTTACACAAGGTTTTTGAAGTTGACTCGTCAATCTATGTGTTTCTGGGCTTTGTTGAATTGTTCAGTTGTTACATGTAGTTTTGAGCTAGAAGAGTTTGCCAGATACCCTTAGGGCACTGTGCAAAATAATTACTAAAGAAGGCAGATGTTTAGAAGGGCCTGCTTGCAGGGCTGGGCCTTATCTGGCATCTGGGATTTAGACTTTGGAGCATCTCCTATGGTGATTAAGTTGTTTTGTGGGCCTCGGGCACTGAATTCTGTTGTACCAGTTTGCCTAGATTGTTTTTATGAATATATATTTAAGACGGACACCTGCTTTTCTTCTAGAAGCCTGCAATCGCAGTAGTCATGATTGGCAGAGAGTGTGCCTATGTTAGCAAATAATAATAATAATAATTCCAGACCTGTTGCCATGTAATCTATTGCAACTCATGGTGATTCCATGTGTTACAAAGTGGAACTCTTCCTTTGGGTTTTTCTTTATGGAATCAAATTGCCAGGCCTTTCTTCTGTGATGCTGCTAGGTGGGTTTGAGCCATCTAAATTTAGGTTAGTATTTCAGCACAAATTGTACTACCTAAGGATGATCATATGTGAGCAGATTCCAAAGGAAACTCTGGTCTCTGAGTCATAAATATGGGAAAAAGAAATTTCATTCTGGAAGGAGGAGTGTTTTCTATGTAATCCTTCATGGTAGGAGAACAGGATTCCTGATTCCTTTGGAACCCACCTGATGTGTCTTTTTCCCTCACTGAAACTGTTTTGTATAATTTTGTTGCAATAAAAGTTATAATGTGGGTGATCATGTGACCCTGAAATACGCAGATACTGGTTTCATGACTCATCTCTCTGAATTCATACTTCTACTTCAATTATTACGTAAAGGCATTAGACTGTGTAATTATAAAAAATTATGGATAACTTTGCCAAGAATGAGAAATCCAGAACATGTAATTATTCTTATGTGGAACATGTACATAGAACAAGAAGCAGTCATTCAAATAGAACAAGGGGATACTGAATGGTTTAAAATCAGGAAAGGTGTGCATCAGGGTTCACTATATTTATTCAATTTGTATGCTGAGAAAATAATTTGAGAAGCTGAATATGAAGAACAATGTGGCATCAGGACTGAAGGAAGAGTCATTAATAAATTGCAATGTGTCGATGTCACTAACATGCTTGCTGAAAGTGAAGAAGACTTGAAGCACTTACTGATGAAAATCAGACTGCAGCTTTCAGTATGGATTACACCTCAACATAAATGAAACAAAAATCCTCACAACTAGGCCAGTAAGAAACATCAAAATAAGTGGATAAAAGATTGAAATTGTCAGGGATTTAATTTTCCTTGGATCCAAAATCAAAGTCCATGGACACACAGGAGTGCATAACTATGAGGGGCACGGGGGGGGGGAGGGTTTGCTGGGGAGGGAGGGGAGGAGACTGGGTTAGGGTTGGGGATGGTAATTGGGGAGTGAAATCAAATGTACATGAAATGTTGAATGTAAAACAAACTTTGCTCTGTAAACTTGCACCTAAAGCATACACACACACACATACACAAAAGTAAAGAAAAAAAATTAACGTCCATGAAAGCAGCAGTCAAGAAATCAAAAGACATATTACACTGGGCAAATCTGGTGCAAAAGATCTCTTAAGCAGAAAGATGTCACTTGGAAAACGAAGGTGGGCCTGAGGGAAGCTATCATATTTTCAATAGCCTCATATGCATGTGAAAGCTGGACAGCGAATAAGGAAGATAAAAGAGGAATTGATGCACTTGAATTGTGATGTTGGTGAAGAATACTGAAAATAGCATGGACTGCCAGAAGAACAAAACATCTGTCTTGGAACAAGTACAGCGGGAATGCTCCTTAGAAGTAAGAATGGCCAGACTTCATCTCACATACATTGGTCATGTTGTGAGATGGACAATTCCCTGGAGAAGGTTATCATGCTGCATAAAGTAGAAGGTAAACTAAAAAGGGGGAGACCCTGAATGAGACAGATTGACATAGTGATTGCAACAATGGCCCCAAGCATAGCAAGCATTGTGAAGATGGCACAGGACTGGACAGTGTTTCATTCTGTTGCACGTAGGGTTGCTATGAGTCAGAACTGACTTGAGAGAACATAACAATAACAAATATTTTGGACTTTCTCTCACTTTTTTGATAGTTTAGCCATACATTAAAATATATGTGATCCGTTAAGCTATTTCTTTTAGGGTTTCTATTTTCTATTGTTGGAAGCCCTATCTTAAAGAAAAAAAAGGTTTATGATTTCTTCTTGGTGTTATGTTATCTATTTCTTAGTATCTACAGACAGTCAAAATAACAAATATAATTTTCAGTTGTCAAAGATTCTCCCTCTGACACCTGAATGGCAAGGAATGCAACTCATAGGCTCAGCTGCCTCTGACCTTGGCAAGTAGGCATTTGCACCTACAATTCCAATGCAACCACAAAGTCAGTCTAATACCAGGGATAGCAACTTAATACACCAGTAGGAAGTTAGGAAACTGTGCGAGGAGCATCTTAATTTTGCTGTTGGCTTATTCTCTACTACTTCTTCCAACCAAGGGAACTTCTCTGGAATAACAAAACAAGAAGGTGGGAGTAATACTACAAGATATTTTATTATCCAACTTCTATTCAAGAAGGGTTGCAAATCCAGCAGATGTTGAAGGTGAGCAAAGAATGGGATGAAACCAGGCAACTGGATCATGAGGAAGGAAAATGGGTAAGTCAGATGCAGGGACAAGTACTCAGGCAGAAGTAGGGCTGCATTCCATCACCAACATATCCTTCTGGTCCCATTCCTAAGGAGGGCAGAGGTATGATAACCCTGATGGCGAGGAAAGGACAATTGCTCTATGGCAGGGCAGCTCTGGAGCCAGGCAGGGATAAACATCAGTCTCATGGCATCTGACACACAGTGTCCCAAAGGCCTGGCAGGGATCTTGACTTTCCAGAGACCACTTGGTATAAGACAGGGGCTCTTTGGGCTGGGTCACTTCTGGGGTGGCAACTGCAATATGCGACTCACAATAATATGTCCTTTCTTTCCCAAAATTTAATCTCAATTCTTGTGCTCTCTGGACAGCTATGTTACCCTGAATGTACACAGACACAGTTTTAGGACTTACCTCCACAGATAGGGGTTTTCTCCAGCAGTGCAAACACAGGCAGACTAGAGGAACCACAGGGGCTAGAGATGCCACCAGCAAGAGAATCCAGACACCCAGGAGCATGGTCTGGAAGCCTCTGTACAGGGCCTGTGGACAGAGAACAAAAGCCATAGGCACAGGGTGCCCATTACTATCTCTTCTCTGTCCTTATTCATTACTCACACATGCACATTCCACCCCTTTGTCCAGCATCTGTAGCTTCTAGAAGGACTTAGGAAGGGATCCCTCTGTGGAATCAACACAGCTCTGTAGTGCTCCCACAGGGCCTCTTGTTCTCATCTGTCAGTGATGGGCTGGCTGTGACTGGAGTCTGTGACAACCATAAGGGTTTGTGAGGATTGAGGAGAAGCAGTAATTACAAACCTACACTTCTCTTTCCCTGAACTTTGAAAACTTGCAGGATTTATTAATTTATTCTTAGTATTTTCCACTGGTCTGTAATGCCCCCAAAGCAGGTATCATTCCTGTTCATGTTGCATCTCTGGTCCCAGCGACCCAGGTAGGTGTTGAGTGGGTAGCAAACATTGTTGCTGGAGAGTCCAACTCTCCTCCTGGTGGCAACCCTTCTGGATCACTCACCACCAGCATGTCCATGTAAGAAAGGCACAGGTGAAGTCTCCTGGCTTCTTCTGGATTCAGTGTGCTGACTGGTGGGGTGGGCCAGCTCTGCTGGGAGGAACTGTCACAGATATAGTACCCATTATGGAAGGGGTCCCAGTAGAGCTCATTAGCTCCAATTCTAATGGCAGCAACAGCAGTGGAGAAAGCAGTCAAGGCCAGCAGGGTCCTCAGGAAGCCCTGTGGGGAGAGGAAAGCTGTCACTGTGATGATTTCATAGTTTCTCCTGGACTCTAGCTCAAGGAAGCAAATAGGCCATGTAGATCAGGCATTATGGGTCAGGTGTTTTGGGATGACCCCAGCTTGAGCGTCTTCCATGAACTTACCCAGAAGTTGCCATGCTTTTGCTCATGAAAAAAGGCAACAGTTCCAGCTAGCATAGCCTAGGAAGAAATTGAAGCAGGAGCAGGATGAGTACAGGATATGCAACTTCCTTATGTCACTGGCTTCTCTTCCCTTTCTGACTCCCCTGACAGCTGGTAACCTAGCAGGTCCAGCATGCTGCTTTGATAAGGGGTTGGGGTGTAGATAAATCCCTGAGGTGAGGCTGCTGGGCACTGCTATAGTGATGTTTAAATGTGCTTTTTATCATGGCTAACTCGAAGTCCCCCTTTGCCACTACATTGTTTTTAAGTAGTACCAGGTGCTTTCTGAAAGTTCAAAGGGGAGGATCTTGTGCATAGAACAAGGCCACCTAAATCTGTGAGGTAGGGTAGGAGCTTTAGGGACTTATCCTGGAGACTTCCCAGTGGCAAAAGAGTCTGGTGGAAGGAGGGAAGATGAGGTGTTATTTTCCGTGGATGGTAGTGGGAGGTAACAAGGTGATGGGAAAGCACTGGATGAAGATTGGGAGTTTGGCTACTGACAGGACATGTGGCTTCATCCCCCTTAGTTATTTCTCATCTGCAGAGAAGGGAATTGCCTTAATGATGTAAGGTCTTTTTGATTTCTAACATTCTACCATACAGTGTGGATAGTGATGGTGATGAAGTTGATGGTAATGATGACAGTATTCCTATTGTCTCTGATAGAAGGTCCTCCACCTGCCCCTTCTTGAGCCCCTGTCAGCCTTCCTTCCAGCTCAACTTACCAGTACCCCTGTCCAGATGGCAGCCCCTGAGCTCAGCAGATAGGAGTAGTTGCAGATGTAGAGGAATCCTCCCAAGACTCCACTCAAGATGCCCAGAAGAATCTGCATCACCTGAAGCATAGAAAGCCCATCTCCCAGAGTGTGGGTTTAAGGTCAGTCTCTGCCCCAGACCTCAGGGGAGCTTGAGGTCCTGACCACTCCAAGCATTAAATGTTCAAACCCCTGAGAACAAGCATGCATACCAGCCTAGTCTTAGGGAGGTTTGTGATGGAGTGTGGGGGCTCCACTGAGTGGGGTTATAAAAGGACAGTGCCTCCCATCCCTGCACCCCTTTATCCTACACCCAACTATACCCACAGCTTTGATTAAAAAGGTCAGCAAGTGAGAAAAAAAAAACAGAAGAGAGCACTGAGAACTTGATATTTAGTAGCAGGAAACCATGGTTTCAGTGTGCTAATTGGAGCAAAAGTGCCAGCAGAGAGGATCTGCCTTAGGCTTCATGTGAGGGCCACAGTTCCATGTGGAAGTTGGCTGTACTCACCCAGGATGCCACTAGCAGCTGGCTGATATTTGAGGCCTGGGTGGTGGTGCCCTTGAGGTGGGCCCAGGACCGCAGCTGGAGGCATGTTGCCAGTAGGAGCTTGGCCAGAGCAGACTCCTGGTGGATATGCACCTCAATGAGGGAGGGCTGGGGTACCACAGGGGCCAGCTCACTGCAATCTTTAGTCCCTGCACCAGTGGACATCCTGTATAGGAGGAGGAAGGAACATTAATGAGGACAAGGTGGCACAAGATAGTTTACATTTGCCAACATTTTATTGGTATTGGGGCAGACAGGCAGTGAGAGCAGAGACACTGTGGTAGGCCCCAGTTAGCAAACTGCAACCCAATCTCTTTAAGGGTGTCAGGATGGGGATAGTCTGCCTTTAAGCCTACTGAACTTTACCCTTTGCTCCATCTTTAGTGATCCCCCACATCTTCCCCCCACCCACCACTACATGGGAAGCTGAAGGTAGAGGTAACCTGTGAGGCAAGGTGGAGGTTTTGGGAACTAGTTTTGAAACTGTCTTTTCAGGGGTTCCTATGCAAGAGAGTGTCTGGGGAAAAGGGATAGGTAAACTGTGAGGGCCCTCCTCACCTGCTCTCCTCTGGGTCCTTGTGGCCTTGTGTGCAGAGTTAGGGCTGGGAGGAGCATGTGCTGGAGCTGAACCCAGACAGAGGGAGAAGGAAGTTGGCTGAGGGTTAGAAAAGAAAGGAGGGGCATGATGGATTTCAGCACTACAATTTCCCAGCAGAGAGCAGTGGAAAGGGGCCTCCGTTGGGTTTTCCAGCTGCTAGTGGATCAATCAGCTCTGGTCAGCTGGAGAGAGTGAGGGATAGGGAGGATGACCCTGGGGACACAGAGTTGAGGAACTCTAGGATACACTATGAGGCTGTCCTCTCGCCAACTCCTACGGAGGTCAATGTTTTCAGAACACTGAGTGTATGTGTTATATGAATGAATGTGTCTTGTCTGAGTGGGTGTGAGTGTGTGTGTGATCTGAATCAGTGTGTGTGTTGTCTGAAAGAATGTGAGTGTGTGTGTTGTCTGAATGTGTGAGTGGTGTCATCTGATTGGGTGGAGTGTGTGTACATTCTTACAAAGGTATCTCTGTCTTCTGCCAGCCTGATTATTTAATACTGAAAATCCCCAGAGGGGCCCTTTTTGCCCAGCTGTTTGCTGGGAAATTGTGATAGCGAAGCTCAGCCCCTTACACTCCCTTTTCATTTCTGACTCTCAGCCAGTTTCCTTCTTCTTCTATCTGGTTTCAGCTCCAGTGCAGGCTCCTCCTAGCTCTCACTTTGTTCACTCTGTTGCCTGGGCCCAGAGAAGAGCAGGTGAGGCAAGACCCCTACAGTCCAATTGGCCCCTTTCTTGGGAGAATCTTTAATGTAGAAGTCCCTCCCAGGGAAATTTCCAAGACCAATCCCCAAATCCCTAGTTCTAACTCCCAGATCTCTCTCAGGATTTACTTGAAGGGAAGGATTCACTAGACAGAATTGACTCTGGGAAAATGGCAGAGCAGGTAATCCTGGTCAACCTCAGCTGCTTTTTACTCCATGTGTCTAATGCCTTCCCCTAGTTCTGATTGGTGTAGGGATATTCTGGCTTTTAGTGTTGACCAAAGATTTAAAGTGCAGCTCTGCTGTGGAGCAGTGCTGGTGTGGAAATATGGGGTAGAGTGGATTTATGCCATTCTTTCCCCAGCTCCAGGGAAAAGTCCAGGGCAGCAGGGTCAGAGTTCATATCCTCTGAGACCAGAGGAAGAGCAAGGGAGGCAGATCTGGCAGTGGGATTGGATGGGAGAAGTGGTACCCAGGAGGCTCAAAGGTGTTGGAACACAAGCTGCTGACTTTATGTTGGTCACTGGGCATTGATAGAAGAGCTGCCTTGAATTTGGGGCTGGACTTCCTTTGTGTATTTTGTACAAGTTTGAGTCTCTTTTGTTCATTTGTAAAATTGTCAAATACGTTCCCTTTCTAACTAAAAGGTGATAAGGAAGCAAAAGAATGAGACTGCCTTCAAAAGTGAGTAGAATGAATACAAACACGAGGACTTTAAGGTTTGTATCACTGCTGGGGAGCCCTGCTGGTGCAATCTTTAAGCACTCAGCTGTTAACAGAAAGGTCAGTGACTCAAACACAGCAGCTGTTCCATGGGAGAAAGAGGTGACAGTTTTGTTTCCATAAAGATTACACCCTTGGAAACCCTATGGGGCAGTTCTACTCAGGACTATATGGATACTATGAATTGACTTGATGGCAATGGGTTAGGTTTTTGGCTCATTGTTGCTGGTGATTTTGGATTGTTAACAATATTCCACTTAATGGGGAGGTGCATTAGTATTGTCTGTGGAGTTTTTTTTTTTTTTGGAGGTACCCAAGTTGATTCTGATGTGTATATGGAGAAGTAAACTAGCATGGCTATTACAGTCCCAAAAGAGAAAATGACAAATGGGGTCAAAATCACCCAACTAGATATTAAGCTCTTTTATTTACAATTGTCGTATATGTGGTGTATGTGACTCATATGACATACCAGAGGACTTACCATGGAGATTAGAATAGCTGTCAATTCCTAAGGGAACATACATTTAGCTCAGGGTAACATTTCAAATCTGTAAGAGAAAGATGACTTATTCCACAAATGATACTGGGACAAAAGAGTAACCATCTAAAGAAAATAAAATTTTGGTTCATGACTCCCAACTTACATCAAGATAAATTCCAGATGGATCAATGTTTAAATGTGAAAACGGAAAGCATAACAAATTAGAAGAAAGCATAGAAAAATAACTTTATAACTTTGAAATGGAGAAGTCCTTTTTAAGATTTTCTAACAGAAAACATAAAAAGGATAAAAAATGTTGATTATATAAAAATAAAATAAACAAAGAGAAACGTAGACTTTTAAATGGTGGCATTTTATTGCATAAAGTTGATGAAAAACTGCAATGGAATATAATTTTCCCCATATAAATTTGAAAAAGGTAAAGCTTTTTAACATACCCGTTTTGCTGTGGGAGGCAGAATGGGTAGTAAGCATGCTGGGACAATGATCCTGCACTGTAGATTGCTTCCAATTCAGGCAGGGAAATGTACCAATATTTATCTACTAAAATCCCAAATGTGCACTCTCAGTGATCCAGCAAGCCCATACTGTCTGTGAAAACAAGGATTGGAAATAACCTACATGTTTATCAGTAAGGGAGTACGTAAATAAATTATGATGGATTCATATAGTGGAAGTTTTTTAATGGGGTGATGTAAGATTCTTTACAAAACATAGTTTTGTGAACAAAGCACTGTGCATAACAGTGTGTAGAGTATGAAAAATCTACTCTCTGACTATTTTGCACATCAATGACATATATCTGGCAGTAATGAATGCAAAGATGCTAGATGAGAGTAACTTTGGCTGTGATGTTTAAGTTTGTGTGTTTTGTTTGCAAGGCCATGCTTCCCAGTGTTTAGGTAGTTGTGTAATGATGTGACTTGTTGTGTTGTTGTTGTTATGTGCCGTCAAGTCAGACCCGACTCACTGCGACCCCTCCTTGGGTTTCCGAGGCAGTATCACTACGGAAGTAGATTGCCCCATCTTCCTTCTGAGGAGTGGCTGGTGGGTTTGAACTGCCAGCCTTCTAGTTAGCTGACTTAGCTGTTACATAACCTTATAATTTGACAGTTAGGTAATGATGTAATGATCCTCGATTTTGTGATTGGATGCCATCCTCCATTTTTGCATAACATTGATTTTCCCATAATGACCTTGTCTTTAGAACCTAATATCATTAAAGGAGGACTGAGTATACATATATGTGTTGCTGTTGTTGTGTGCCATCGAGTTGGACCCAACTCATAGCGACCCCTCCTTGGGTTTCCAAGGCAGTATCACTGTGGTAGTAGATTGCCTAACCTTCCTTCCAAGGAATGGCTAATGGGTTTGAACCCCTAGCCTTCTGATTAGCAGTCAAGTGCCTATAGGAACTATGCTACCACAGCTTATACACACACACACACACACACATACATATACATATACACATATATGCATAAACACATACACACACACAGAACTTCTGACATATTTGAGTTATGGTGAACCTCACAACAGTGCTTGTTTTACTACATACATTGTTGTAGCATGTAATTTTCTGGTGTTCACTCATAGACATTTATATGTAATGTTTGCAACCCCTAAAGACAACTAAAGATTGGATTTATGAAGATGCCAATCATAAAATATAACAATAATGAAAACTAAAAAAGAAAAAAAGTTGAAGTATTAGACTTATGTCAGAACTGATTTGCAATGAAGTCATTGTAATAGAACCTTGTCATAAGTCAGGGACCACATACCCTAAATCAATCACTAAGATAGTTCACAGTCTTTTCTTTGGTCCCACTCTTGACCCTCAACAAAGTGCATCAGATCACATTGGGAAGAGGAATTAGAATGTACATGGTGTAACACGAGAGGGGATTCTGATTTTCATCCCAAGTTAAAGTCACAATAATATTGATACTTACACTGAGAAAACTTTTGTATCTTGACAAGGAAACTATTTTCTCTCATGCAACACCAACAACACAACGCACTCCGATCAAGTTAGATCCGACACATAGCGACCCCTCCTGGGGTTTCTGAGACAGTATCACTACAGAAGTAGATTGCCCAACCTTCCTTCCGAGGAGTGGCTGGTGGGTTTGAACTGCCAGCCTTCTGGTTAGCAAATACCTTAGGGACTAAACCATCAGAGATCCTTCTTTTTACCTGATGTTCCATCTCCTAGGTCCCAGACTTCACTTTTGTATCTCTTTTCCCTGACAGGTAGAACGACCCCAAACATGGTGACTGTGAATGGAATTGATGTGGCCTCTACATTGCCCCAGCCCACCCACATCAACATCCACATCCACCAGCAATCAACATTGGTCCAACTTTTAAAGGCTGGGTGCTCCATGGTGTGTCAACTCTCTTACCCTCAGGACACTATCTCACCCAAAGCCAGGATGAACCATGGGCAACTGGCACTAGGGGTAAGCTTGGGCAGGAGAATCAGTGAACAAAATGACACAGAAGATGCAAACAAGAAACATAGGTTGAATCCCCATGAGGTGGGGCATGAGAACTCAGTACTCAACACTTTACTTTTCCAGAGAGGATTTAGGACCTTCCCTGACCCCATGGTTTAAGAGACAGTTTGGAAAAGAAGGGTTTGGAAGTTTTCCCCAGAGATTTGCATGAGAAGGAACTATCATCCTTTTCTTTTGGGCAAAGGAGTAGTCTAGCCAGGGGTGGGATGATGGGTAGGAGACTCTCTATAGACTGTTAATTCAGTTCAATTGAACCTGTGTGAGCTGAGGGTATGCAGTGTGCAAAGCAGTATGTTGGCACTTCAGGGTAAACTACAGTGAGAATCCCTAATTTATGGCCTAAAGTGCTCTCCTCTCATCAGAAAGGATCAAGTAGCCATGCCAATGACTGGAATTAAAGGTAGACTAGGTGACATGAGAGATAAGACATACAAAAGGCACTTTAAGAAGCTTCCTGGAGGAGTTGGCATCTGAGCCAAACCCTGAACAGAGAAGTGGGTTTGGATGGAGAAAGATGTAAGACTGAAGGAAAGAGCTCCAGGTTAAGAGGATGGTAGGACCAAAGGCCAAGAAGAGAGAAATCTGAGGGTTGGCTCTGCAATCCTAGCTCCCATGAGTCTTGCATGTGAAGAATATGAAAGGGAGTTATGACCAAAGAGACTGGAATGCAGACCAGGGACATACTCTCCAGGGCCAGGAAGTCAAGGGGACGTTTCTGTCTTGAGTCAGTTTCAGTGGTGGGAGCACTGTTTGTTGATTCTGAGCAGGAAGCTGGACTCTATGCTGTCTTGTAAAGGGGTATAGTTAAGAAGTACCCAGGGCCTGCACTTTTATGTGCAGGAAAGTCTGGGAAACCCATGATGTAGGAATGAATGGATTTGAGTAGAAGGGAAGAAACAAATCCGAAACCATGCCAAGATTTGGAGCTTGGCTGACCAGAAAAATGGAATTATGGAAGTCAGGAGAGGCAGACACAGGATTGGAAATGAAAGCCATATACTGCAGCTCAGACCTGATAAGGTCGCTGCCCACTCTGTGGGAAACTCCAGAGCAGAGTTCCCATTCTGCTTACCAGAAATCTGGCGGTTCAAACCCACCAGCCTTCCTCGGAAGGATGGTTGGGCAATCTACGTCTGTAGTGATACTGCCTCAAAAACCAAAGGAGGGGTCACTATGAGTTGGGTTTGACTCGATGGCACATAACAACAACAAACATTGGATAGAAATGGTCCTTGTGTCACTGTATGCTTAGCACTGGCTGAGGCCATCCTGAAAGAGTATGCTTTCAGCTTGAAAGAAGAGGAGGAAGCTGAAACAGATTTGGGTCTGTCACAGAAGCCCTCAGAATTACCTGTTTGTATCAAAAGAAAGGCTGTGGCCAGAACCTGAGATCAAGCTGACGGTTTGAATGGGATGATGGGAGTGTCAAGGGAATATGAAAAGAAAAGGTGAGAATTATCATGTGGACTGACCAAGTGTGGTTGTTGTTGTTATATGCCGTTGAGTGGGCCCCGACTCATAGCGACCCCTCCTTGGGTTTCCGAGGCGGTATCACTATGGAAGTAGGATTGCCCAACCTTCCTTCCGAGGAGTGGCTGGTGAGTTTGAACTGCCAGCCTTCTGGTTAGCAGTCAAGTGCCTTAGACACTATGCTACCAGAGCTCCTACCAAGTGTGGTAGTTGGAGAAATAATCAAAGGTAAACACCTAGGCACATAGGAGGGGTGAGAGGAGACAGGGTCAGTGTGACCTCATAGGTGTGAAGGAAACAGAACATATCAAAATCGGAAGATTTAGAGTGGTCCACAGATAAAGATAGTAGAGTCACCTTGGTCACAGCTTGGGCAGCTGGCCCTGGGATGTGTCAGTTCATGGGAAGGATCTGGATTATCATCTTGTCTTGAAGGTGACCCAGATACTGTTGGGGGTTGTGAGCTGTGCTCTTGGAGTTTTCCTCTACTTTGGGCCTCGGACCGAGCTGCATGCCTCAGGCTGTGCCTTCTGGGCTGGAACTGTGGTAAGCACAGAAGAGGCTGAATAGAGAGGCTGGGTGGAGGGAAGAGGCTAAGGCCAAGGAGAAAATTTCTTTGGATCTGGGCAAAGGGCTTGGGGAAGAAAACAAAGGCTTATGAAAAAAACTGCCTTAAGGTGTGGGTACAATCGTCCTCACTCATGATTTTTCTATTTATGGCAAGTTTGGGAAGGGTGGGGCCATTGTACCTGAAGTATTGTCCACGCAATAGGTTTTCTTGCCTGTCCCACAGATCTTGCTTTGAATGGGTTGTCCTAGGAATTTTCTTGGGGAAGGGTGATGGTAGATAATTTGAGGGATAGTAAATTGGAGGCATTTTCCTGGTGTTTTCTCTTCCCAGGCTATTGTGTCAGGAGCAGGGACCATTGCTCATGAGAAGAGCCAAAGCCGACTTTCAGTGAGTCCTGAGGACATTTCTGTCCACTGCCTTCTTCATCTCCCCCCTCATATATTTCTGTCTTTCTACCTATATTTTCCCTCTCTCTTATCTTTTGGTTCCCAATATCATGAAGTCCATTGTGAAAGGCTAGGAAAGTTTCCTAAGACAGAGCGGAGAAGAGGAGACAGGCTGAGGATAGAACTTGTTTCTCTCCCATCAACAGAGGGTTTGCATCTTGAACCTCTCTCTTGTAGGCCTATGTGTCAGGTCTGCTCACCTTAGCTGGCATCACCACGGTCCTGGTAGCTGTTGTTTTCTGTGTGAATAGTTTAAAGGTGCAAACAAATGGCTTCTTCTACATTGGCTCAGTGTGTTACCGCCCCACCATTGACGGTACAACCAGTGGATACACATGGATGAGGAGAAGCAAGAGTGACTCGAAATGGAGGGAGAATCAATGCAAGTCCTACATGCAGATGCTGATGGTGAGAAAAAAGTTCAGTCTCCAAGGACCCACCACAAGGAACTGCAGTACATTGGAGACCAGAGATGAGAGCTCATAGAGCTTGGGCCCAATCCTATGTTTGTGATTCAGGATGTTTTAATTGAATCTTGAGAAATTTCTAAAAGCTGTGTAACAAGAAGCTTCCCTAAAGCAAAATGGGAGAAAAAAAAATGGAGTCATTTAAAAAAGAGATTGTGGGCCACCTTTCTGATTTTTTCTGGTGTGGGTGTGCTCCAGTTACCTACCACTGCATAACAAATGACTCAAAACATACACTACAGTGTATTGTCATCTCTCTCAGTTCTGTGGGCTGACTGGGCTCAGATTGGCACTTCCTACCTGGGTTCTCTTACTCACGCTGTTGCAGTAAGGTGTTGGGGCTTGTCATCTGAAGGATCACCTAAATTGGACAACCAAGACTTCCTCATGTGGCTTGTATCTGATGCCAGCTGTTGGCTCAGAGTGCAGCTGGGCTGCCTTCCAGAGCACCTTTAGTGGCTTGGGCTTCTCATAGCACAGCAACTAGGTCCCAACAGACAGTATCTCAATTGTGAGCATTTTAAGAGGTAGTAAACCGAAGTTAAATACTACCCTGTAATTGGCATAGTGCTACTGTCAGTGTATTTTATTGGTCATAGAAGTCATAGGGTCCATCCAGAGTTTAGAGAATGGAGAGAGATCCTCTACCTCTTTGTACAGAGTGGCAATGGGATATTACAGACAAACAAAATGGGTGAGAGACATGGCTTCCAAATGATTAGATACTACAATCTGCCTTGGTGAGAAGTAACTAGATGGACAGTCTGATACCTGGGTGGGTTGATGAGGTGGTGGTAAGAGCAGTATTGGAGGATGGGACTCTTGGCTATGTCGTTTCCCCTTTTTTCTTTTTCAGAACTTATTCCTAGGAATCCGTATTCTGTTCCTGGCTGTCTGTGTCCTGCAGGCTATTGTGTCCTTGACTTTCCTGGGCATTGGTTTTCGAAGTTTGTGTAGCCAGAGCTCCCAGCCCCTGGTGAGTTGTCATGGACGCACTGCTGAAGAAACGTGGATTGGGCTGGTAATGCTCTGGGGATGGGAGGACATTTGAGTCGGGGACACTGTTGGTAGGAGGTCATGCTCTACCTTTCTCAGCTTCTCAGCACTTGACTCTTGCCTTTGTTATCTGATAAATGTAACCCCGTCACTGTGTCCTGATCCTCTACTGGCCACCTTTACTCAATTTTCCCCATTCCCTGCCCTCTGTCCCATATATTTGTCCAGATTTCCTTCCTTGGTCACCTTATCTTTTTGCTTGATCCCCATTTACTGTCAGCTTTTCCTTTTCCTTCTTTCATTTTTCTGAAATAATTTTCTAAG
This sequence comes from Orycteropus afer afer, assembly GCF_000298275.1. Lineage (NCBI taxonomy): Eukaryota > Metazoa > Chordata > Mammalia > Tubulidentata > Orycteropodidae > Orycteropus > Orycteropus afer. The sequence continues at coordinate 399,375 of NW_006922355.1, forward strand.
TTATATGAAGTTAGCTCCTCCCTGATTTTTTTTTTTTTTTTTTTGCCTAAGAATTGATTTTTTTTCCATTTTTTTCTCTCAGTCTGAGGAAGGACCAAAGAAGAAGTTATTGTGTGAGATTTCTGTGCCTTCTCCCCCTCAGGAAAAACCCTTCATGGATTGAAGGAAAGCTTCCATCATCCAGTGAGCTACCAGGACCTGAATTTCCCTTCCTGAGCAGGCCAGGCCTGTGAGGAGGACTGTCTTGCTCTCCCAGAATCCCTCATTGGCCTGTTCCTTAAGCTCAGTTTTTCTTTTGGCCACTGTACAGCCTTGCCTCCTTCTTTCTTGCCTTATCACCCTCTTACCCACTATGCCCATTCCAGTGTTCTCAGTTCAATAAACATATATCGTCTCATTTTCTCTAACCAAAATTTAAAAGAAACAACTAAGGCAAATAATCTTAAATAGAAATAATATGATCTCTCTCTATCTCTCTTTTTATGAGGTGATATGCTGTGGACAGCCTTTGTGTAATATGTATGAAATTAAACCAAAGGATTTTTATCACACAGGAATGAGATCTCTATCATATTAAATTTACTTTTGTTTTGCTTTCTCATACAAGTGACAAAATTCCTTTTTATGATTTCCTTCCAGTTAAAATAACTCTAATGTGCTCAATATTTTTACCGATTAAGATTGTTTCTAATAATTTTCAGCTATAACCTATAGGCTTTAAAGAATTATGAAAAGTCATGGAAGGGTTTTTCCTTCCTCCCTCCTTTCCTTCTTTATTCTTTTGCAATAATTAGTGTTGTCTCTCTCAATCTGTCTCTCTTTCTGTCTGTCCACAGAAACATGTTGGGTGTCATAGAGTTGGTTCTGGGTCTTAGTGACCTTATGTGAAACAGAACCAAACAAAGTCAAGTTCTATGCTATTCTCACAATTGTTCTTATGTTTGAGACCATCATCGCAACCACTGTGTCAATCCATCCTGTTGAGTGTCTTCCCCTTTTTTTGCTAACCTCTAATTTACCAAGCATGGTATCTTTCTCCATAGATTAGTCCCTTCTGACAACATGGCCAAAATACAAGAGATGAAGTCTGGCCATTCTTGCTTCTAAGAAGTATTCTCAATGTACTATTTCCAAGAGAGATTTCTTTGTTCTTCTGGCAGCCTATGGTACATTCAATATCCTTTCCCAATACCACAATTCAAATGTATCAATTCCTCTGCAACCTTTTTTATTCATTGTACAGCTTTCACATGAATATAAGACCATTGAAAATACTATGGCTTGAGTCAGACAACTTAGTCTTCAAAGTGACATCTTTGCACTTAGACACTTCAAAGAGGTCTTTTGCAGCAGATTTTCCCAGTGCAGTACATTATATGATTTGTTGACTGTTACTTTCATGGGCATTGATTAGGGATCCATGTAAAGTGAAATTCTTGACAACTTCAGTCTTTTCTCCATCTATCATGATGATGATTATTGGTTTAGTTGTGAGGATTTTGGTTTTCTTTATGTTGAGGGGCAATCTATACTGAAGGCTTTATGTGTCATCTTCATCAAAAAGTGCTTCAAGTTTTCTTCACAAGGAAGGTTGTGTCATCTGCATATCATAGATTGTTAATGAATCTTCTTCCAATCCTACATACACTCACACACTTATTGTTCTTCATTTTCATTATA
>NW_006922355.1:401164-404351 GCF_000298275.1 Orycteropus afer afer
TTTTTAAATCATCTTGGGTACTAAATGGTCACAGAGACAAAACAGAATATGAAGAGACTTGCAGGTGGATTACAGGGTATGTGAATCCTCTAGTTCTGTTCTAACAGGAATACTGCAAGTAGATGGATTTAACAAACAGGGATTTATTCACTTACAGTTTTGGAGGCTAGAAGGCTGAGCCAATTCTAGGGGTTGGGTGAGGGTTCTTTGACCTTGGGCTTCAGCTCTGCTTCTTGCTTCCTGCCCACTGGAACAGGAGGTTTCTCTTAACTCAGGTAGCTGTGAATGTTGAAGCTTACAAACACAAGTTGATAAATAAAAGGCACAGTACAAAGATTACCAAACAACACAGCAGGTCACTAGTTCTAGTCCAGAAACAGTGTCAAGATTGGTAGACAACATGGCAGGCCACTCACTGAAGACTCAGCCATATGCAGGATTTAAATGTGCCAAGGAGCTCAGACACCTTCCTCAAAGCATCTTCATATATACTACAAGCAGACTTCATCCCTAAAGTAGCTACTCAGATCCTCACAGTAGATTCCATCTTGGAGTTGATTACCAGTCTCATCATGGGAAGTAACTACAGCCAACCACCCAGCCACTCAAAATCAGGCCCAGCTAGGTTGACACAAAATCTTAACTACCACATAGGGGTCAGCTGATTACAACCTGAGAGTGGGTCCAATCCAGCCTGCCACAACTATTTGTTTAGTAACTTTCTATGGCTGTTTTTGTGTTACAAGGGCAGAGTAGAATATTGTCTAAAAATATCTGTTGCCATTAGGTTGATTCTGATTCATAGCAAAACTATAGCACAGAGTAGAACTGCCCAATAGTGTTTCCAAGACTAATCTTTACAGAAGCAGACTGCCACATCTTTCTCCTGGAACAGCTGGTGGGTTTGAACTGCCATTTTGGTTAGCATCTGAGCACTGAACCATGGAGACACCAGGGACTCTTGGAGTAGTATTAAAAGAGGTAAAGATTCATAAAGCAAATGTATTCATTACCTTTTACAGGAAAAGTTTGCAAACTACTAATATAAGAGATAACAGTGGAAGGATTTTGTAGTTATATGGCATGGTAACTGCAGAATGAGGCATACTCACAAAAGCCTAAACAGAGAAGCCAACCTTTGACCTGAGTGGTACGTGTGACATACATAGGTAGGTTCAGTGAAGAGGACATTATAAGCTGAAGCAACAACTGTAGCAGCATTTTCAGAAGACAGAAGTTTGAAACCTGAGGGTGTGTGTTAGGTACTGCCAGGCCTTCCAAAGCTGGCAGAGTTGTGAGTGGAGGTGGAGCAGCAGAAAAGGACACCAAGGGAGAAGTCTGGAGAAGGGGTAAGGGTTGGTAAGGAATGCTAATACATTACACGAAGGAAATGAATTTTATCCTGGATCTGGTGTCAAACCATTGAATGGTTTTAACAGAAGGGATCCTTAACCAGATTTCTTATTCTCATTTCTTGTGGATTGCAAATTATACTTAGCAGATTAAAAACATGATCATACATGTGAAGGAATGAACTCTGAATGCTTTTTAGACTGTTACTTCTTTTCATGTTAGGCAGTGCTCCTATTATAACTTTATAACAGAATGTTCATGCCATCAAACTTCACAGAGCCTTTTTTTTTTTTTTTTAATTCTTTAGAGTCTAGTATCCACAAATCAAATAAGGGCATTGTTGTTAGAGAAACTCAGGCCTAGAACCATTGTCAATGTCCTCCCTTCCCCCCCCCCCATGTGAGAGAAGATGTTAAAGTCTCAAAGGATTTCAGAACCTCCTGAACTTGACCATTTACCAACCCCACCATCGAGACATGTAGGCATGGAGATTGAGCTTCTCCATTCCTTCTTGCCACAGATATAGTCAATCTGATTCCTGTGTACTCCATCAGGTGAAGTTCACATGTATAGCCACATTTTGTGTTGTTGAAAAAAAGGTGTTTGGAATGAATAAGTCATTGGTCTTGCAAAATTCTATCATGTGATCTCCAGCATTATTTCTATCTCCAAAGCCAAATGTTCCACCTACTGTTTTCAGCAGCCTGAACAGGAAAGGCAGGAGGACAGCCCCCAGGCAGCAGGAAGCAGCAGCATACAGGACCAGCAGCTGGAACAAGTAGGGGGAAGCCCAGGAATTGACTAGAACAGTTGAAACAGCTAAGGGAGATGAACTTGTCTGTTGGTTTGCAATACTGTGGTGGCTTTCATGTTGCTTTGAGGCTGGAGGTTGTGCCAGCAGGAGTGCCCATGGTGGACCAGTGTTGGTACTCCACCAACTCCAGACTGAGACAGACTCAGAAGAAGGAAGAGGCCATCCACTTCTTAAAGAATTGGCCAGTGAAAACCTTATGAATAGTAGTGAAACACTGTCTGATATATTACTGGAAAATTTTATGAATAGTCCTGAAATATTGTCTGATACAGAGCTGGGAGATGAGCCCTTCAGGTCAGAAGGCACTCAAATTATAACTGGAAAAGAGCTGCCTCATCAGAGTAGAGCCTACCTTAATGATAGGGATAAAGAAGAGCTTTCTGGACATCCATTTGTTGAAGTTGTATGACTCAATATGAGAAGAAACAGCTGCAAACATCCATTGATAATCTGAACATGGAATGTATGAAGTATGAATCTAGGAAAATTGGAAGTCATCAAAAATGAAATGATACACATAAAGATTGTTATCCTAGGAATCAGTGAGCTGAAATGGACCAGTTTTGGCCATTTTGAATCAGATGCCCACATGATCTACTATACCAGGAATAACGAATTGAAGAAAAATGGCATGGAATTTATCACCACAAAGATGTTTCAAGATCTGTCTTGAAGTGCAATGCTGTCAGTGATAAGATAATATCCATACACCCACAAGGAAAGCCAGTTAATACGACTATGATTCAAATTTCTGCACCAACCACCAAAGCCAAAAATGAGGAAATTGAAGATTTTTTATCAACTTCTGCAGTCTGAAATTGACCAAACATGCAATCAAGGTGTGCTGATTATCATTGGTGATTGGAATACAAAAGTTGGAAACAAAGAAGAATCACCAGTAAGTGTAAAATTTGGCCTTGGAGATAGAAATAATTCTGGAGATTGCAGGATAGAATTTTGCAAGACCAATGACATTCATTGCAAATACCATTTTTCAACAACACAAATGGTGGCTATACA
>NW_006922355.1:404521-405394 GCF_000298275.1 Orycteropus afer afer
ATTGAACACCAATGACTGAAAACCAGAGCAATTGTGGAATGACATCAAGAACATCATCCATGAAAAAAACAAAAGGTCATTAAAAAGAGAGGAAAGGGGGACTTCCAGTAAGATGGCGGAATAGGGAGAAAGACTGCACAGACCCTCTTCAACGAAGAAAAGGGGAACCAATTAACACAGACACAGAAGATAATCCTGGACCCCTGAGCCTTGAAGAGAAGGATACAGAAGTGGACTAAACCCCAACTAGCAGAAGAATTTGCATGAGAATACCAAAAAAAGGAGACATATGGAGCTGCACTCTAGCAGGGATCCTGAGCAAGCCTGATGGGATGGCACAGAAAGCTTGGAGATTGCTGAGTGTTGGTAGGACCTAAGAATTAACCTAAAAATCATCCTTGCTAGCCAGGGACTTCACGGAGGACTGCTCTGGTGGCTGGGGAATAAAGCACAAAGCACCAGTGAAGAGAAAGGCAGGCTGAGCTGTGGACTTTTGCCTGTCCAGAGGGCACCTCCATATTGAATGTTGACAAGAGGCTTGACATTTTGGATATTTAAAAAGATAGCAATCTCTGAGATTCCAGGGGCTTAAGAACAGGTTCTGCTTGCCAATAACCCCAAGGACACTCTGGACCTGGACGACTGAAAGGTGCAACATTCCCCTTGTTAGTCTTATACCCCACACCACTTGGTGAACAGAGGTGTGGCCATCTCCACTCCCACCCACCTTCTGGGCATGCAGGAACTCCATCCCAGTCTGTGGGCTCAGGCAGAGCCTGGGTGCCCTGCCCTACTCTCCCCCAATTCTTTTCTTTCTTTCTTTCTTTTTTTTTTTTTTTTTCTCTTTCCTTTTTCTGGTTTTTAGTTTGCTTG
>NW_006922355.1:408070-410785 GCF_000298275.1 Orycteropus afer afer
AAGATAGAAGAGCTAAACACTGCAATCCACTAACTTGGCCTTACACACACCTACAGAGCACTTCGCCCAACAGCAGCACTATATACATTCTTTTCCAGTGCACATGGAACATTTTCCAGGATAGACCATATGTTAGGCCATAAAGCAAGCCTTCATAAATTTAAAAACATCAAAACACTGCAAAGCATCTTCTCAGATCATATTGCTATCAAACTAGAAATCAACAATAGGAAGCCCAACAGAAAAAGAGTAAATTCATGGAAACTGAACAACACCCTCCTTGAGAATGACTGGGTAAGAGAAGAAATAAAAAATGAAATTCAAAAATGCCTTGAATGAAATGAGTATGATAACTCAACATGACAAAATCTTTGGGACACAGAAAAAGCAGTGATCAGAGGCCAATTTATAGCAGTAACTACAGACATCAGAAAAGCGGAAAGAGCCAAAATCAACACTTTAAAAAACCAACATCTCCAACAATTAGAAAAAGAACAGCAAGAAAAATTTAGTCACCAGAAGAAAGGAAATAATCAAAATTTAAGCAGAAATCAATGAAACAGAAAATAGAAGGGTTTAGAAAAAATCAACAAGACCAGAAATAGGTTTTTTTTTTTTTTTAATATCAATAAAATTGACAAACCACAGGCAAATTTAATAGAGGAAAAGACAGAGACAATACAAATAACACTAATGAGAAACAAAATGGGTGACATAACAACAGAATCAACTGAAATAAGAAGGATAATACCAGGATACTATGAAGAACTGTACTCCAACAAATTTGAAAATCTGGAAGAAAAGGACAGATTTCTAGAAATACACCACTTACCAAAGCTAACACAGACTGATGTGGAAAAGTTGAACAGGTCCATCACAAAAGAAAAAATTGAACTAGTTATCAAAGAATTACCAACTAAAAAAGTCCTTGCCCAGACGGTTTCACTGGAGAATTCTAGAAAGCATTCAGAGAAGAACTGATCCCAATCCTTCTCAAACTGTTCCAAAACATAGACAAGGATGGTACCCTCCCTAACTCATTTTATGAAGCAAGCATAACCTTGATACCAAAACCAGGCAAAGACATCACTCAAAAGGAAAGCTACAGACCAATATCCCTCATAACTATAGATGCAAAAATCTCCAACAAAATCCTAGCCAATAGACTCCAACAACACATTAAGAAAATCATCCATTATGACCAAATGGAATTCATCTCAGGTATGCAGGGATGGTTCAACATTAGCAAGAACAGTCAACATCATCCACCACATAAATAAAACAAAGGAGAAGAACCACATGATCATATCAATTGATGCAGAAAAGGCCTTTGATAAAATCCAACACCCATTCCTGATCAAACCTCTCAGTAAAATAGGAATAGAAGGGACATTCCTCAACATAATAAAGGGCATTGATGCAAAACCAACAGCCAACATTATTCTCAATGGAAAGACTGAAACCATTCGTCTTGTGAACAGGAACCAGACAAGGATGCCTGCTATCACCACTTCTATTCAACATTGTACTGGAAGTCCTAGCCAGGGTCAAAGGGAAGAAAGGGAAAAAAAAAAAAAAAATCCATATTGGCAAGGTAGAAGTCAAACTATCCCTATTTGCTGATGATATGATCCGATACATAGAAAACCAAGAGACTCAGTGAAAAATCTACTGAAACTAATTGACAGATTTAGCATCGTGGAACGATATAAGATCAACATCCAAAAATCAGGTGGATTCCTCTATGCCAGCAAAGCGATTGTGGAAAAAAAAAAAAAAAAAAAAGGAAATCAACATCGTTTACAATAGCTACCCAAAAAAACAAAATACTTGGGAATAAATCTTACCAGGGACACAAAAGACCTCTACAAAGAAAACTATAAAGAAACTACTTCAAGAAACCATAAGAGATCTACATAAATGGAAGACCATCCCATGCTTATAGATAGGAAGATTGAACATTGTGAAAATGTCAATTCTACTGAATGCAATCTATGCATTGAATGCAATCCCAATCCAGATCTCAGAAGGAAGGTTGGGCAATCCTACTTCCATAGTGATACTGCCTCGGAAACACAAGGAGGGGTCGCTATGAGTCGGGGCTGACTCGACGGCAAACAACAACAACAACAACAAATCCAGATCTCATCAACATTCTTTAGAGATATGGAAAAACCAATCACTAAATATATATGGAAAGGAAAGAGACCTCAGATAAGCAAAGCACTATTGAAGAAGAGGAACAAAGTAGGAGGTCTCACATTGCTGGATATCAAGACCTACTATACAGCCACAGTAGTCAAAAGTGCCTGGCATGGGTACAATGACAGACAGGTAGACCAATGGAATAGAATTGAGGACCCAGAAATAGATCCCTCAACCTATGGTTAGCTGATCTTTGACAAAGGACCAAAATCCATTAAATGAGGAAGAGAATGTTTGTTTAATAAATTATGCTGGCAAAACTGGACATCCATATGCACAAAATGAAACAAGATCTGTACCTCACACCATACACAAAAATGAGATCCAGATAGATCAAAGACTTAAATGTGAAACCTAAAACCATACAGTTCCTCAAGGACATACTAGGGGTAAATTTAGGGGCCCTAATATAAGGCATAAATAGACTATCAAGCATAACTCAAAATGCACAAACAGCAGAAGAGAAACCAGATGATTGGGACCTTCTAAAAATTAAATTTTTATGTGCTT